>NC_052950.1:36882370-37182370 GCF_013358895.1 Oreochromis aureus | reverse complement strand
TTCTGTAGTGCCAAATCTCAACAGTCACCTCCAACAGCAAGTCAGCACATTTTGGTAATCTCACCTTTTCTGTCTGGTTTCTGCTGCTGCCAGGCAAAATTCCCCTTCACCACAAATAAAAAACTGAAATCTCCTGCAGTGTGTAGAAAAAGTTACTTCTTGATAAACTGAATGTAAACTGCAGGGGTTGTGTGGGAGTTCAGAGCAGCTCTGAGTTCAGTTTATAGTTTCATGCTTTGACATGAAGTATTTCTGCTTCTCTTGTCCATCCATCCACAAACCTGTTGTCCTGCTGCTCAGACTGATGCAGAGACGAGTGGGAGGAGGAGGAGAGGACGAGAACTCACTTATTTGCCATGGAAATGTCCCCATGGCAACCCACAGCAGCCAGCGGAAGCTAAAACGGCTGGCTGTGTGCGTGTGTGTGTGTGTGTGTGTGTGTGTGTTTCCCTGGTGCTTCCCTGCCTGGCACACAGACAGGATGTAGGCGGTGTTGTGGGCGGCGACCTTCAGGCCTGTGCGTCATGCTTCATTGGAAGAACACTTAGCAGGAAGCGTTATGTAATCACACCTGAGCAAATGAGGTTCATGCAGGTTCCTCTGTGTGAGGGCCGAGGAGTCTGGAGCTCACTGGGGACCACTGTCAGGCCTTTACAAGGCGAGCAGCTGAGCACCGTTCAAACCTACACAACTTTATTTAAAAGGCAGTTTTGCAGCAGCAAAAGGTCTTCTATTGTGAGATCCAGCAGTTTTCTTTGTGTCAGCTGAGCTGTGCTGCGGCGACAACCAGATGCATTCTGCAGTTTTTAAACGGGTGTAACAGGAGCTATCAGACCTGCTTTTATATCATTTTCCATTTGTATTCATGTAAAGCTTCTACAAAGTCGCAAATTATCATTTGATTTCTTGAATAAGACATCTCACAATGTGAAATACACAAATAACTGCACCAATAGATCCAATATTGGGTTAGAATAATCCAACCAAACTCAGCAGGTCACATGAACCTATAAGATTAAAGTTTCTATTAAACATCACATGCTGTGGAACGTCCTCTCCTTCTCCGAGAGCAAAGTTCTCACATCCAGGAGAACCTTCAGCTGTCTGAAAGGTTAGATCTGAAATTACCTTCCACTAGCTGTGCTTGCTAAAATGCTCGGGCCTAAAGATGAGTAACACAACCACAACTCTGACATCTGCTTGCATGAATGACTGGAATGAGAGTTTAAAAAGGACGCATGATGAATGTACAGAGAGGACTTTCTGAACTGTTGGGCGAGGATCTCAGTGAGTAGGCAGTAAGGAGGCTCTGATGGCTAATCCAATGCTTGGATTTTAGTAGGACAGTTAGAAGTACAGCTTACTCAAAAGACGTGCTGCAAATTTAAACACAGAAAACCACTGAAGCACTTTGTCTTAAAAACCTGCTCGGACAAGTTTATTCTTTGAGGAAAATTGATTAAACAAAATGTAGATTATAAGCTTTAAGTCTTCATTAGATCTGACACACCATCAGTCCTGGATGGCTCTGCAACAACAACTTGCTTGTTATTTCCTGTTATATGGTCTTGAAGGCTGTTGTTGGCACTTTAAAGACGTTCCAAAGACAAACTTTGTGAGCACAAAACTGTTATTCACACAGCTCGTTTAATCTAGTTTAAGGCAGTTCTTACAACCTTATCAGCAAGATTTCCTATACTGTCCAAGAGGAGAGCACTCTTGCACTGTAAATTCTAGGGCTTTTATTGTGAAGGGTAATAACAGGAGGATGCATATATTATACATTTGTATGGATGCAGCACTGGCAGCTCCTCATGTTTTAGTTTCTGTTCTGTGGAGACTGGTACGTGGCCACATGTCATTTACTT
This sequence comes from Oreochromis aureus, assembly GCF_013358895.1. NCBI lineage: Eukaryota > Metazoa > Chordata > Actinopteri > Cichliformes > Cichlidae > Oreochromis > Oreochromis aureus. The sequence goes on along the minus strand of NC_052950.1, from coordinate 37,180,502 downwards.
TGATCAGCGTATTAGTTTCATCCCCCTATTTCTTGACATTTATCTGAGTTTTACTCGATGTGGTACCAACGCGTTCCTCCTGAGATATTCCCAGACCTGATGGAACATACTTTATAATCCATCTGCTCTCTTTCCAGTCAGGAATGGCTTCCATGAGCCATCATGATCACTACCAAGAGCTCATGAAAATCAACAAGGGTTGCAGCGAATTAATGTTGAGAGCCAGTTGATTACTTAGTATAATTTAAACTTTTAATTTGAGAGGCAGCAGCTGAAGTCAGGCTTTAAGAGGAGAGTCGAGTGGGTGTTTTAGAAGTTCAACCCTCGTGCAGCTCATCTGATACATGAACAAAAATCCAGCAGTGCTTTTTAGTGAGGATGAAAGAGATAAACAGACACACAGCAGCGGCACGCTGATTTCTCTGATTCATTGAACACCAGTCATCACCTGCTTCTCTGTTGCCGTGGTGATAGACTGCACGCACTCACACACACAAAGAAATCACAGCACTACGTTTGACCCATTTGACCCAACATGAATGTGTGTATGTGTGATGCTATCACAATGGTAACAGAAGAGTCCAAGGCAGCTCATACTCATGAATGAATGATGAGTATGTGTGACAGCAGGCTCAATCAAATGAGGATGTCTTTAAAACATATCTTTGGAGGAGCTGGTAGAGATCTTTGAGATTTTGGTTCTTCTTCTTAATCCCAGACTAACTGCATGATTGTTAAGATGGGACTCTGTGTGGGGTAATACCATATTTTATTCTCTGGTTGCATGTTGGATAAAGGTCTAAACATCTGAAGTAATCAGGATGACTTCCATCTTTTTAGGTTCCCACATCCACCACAGAGCTGAGCACGATGCTGCTTCCTCGGCCTTCGTCCACGCAGGACTCGGAGCGCCGGGGCAGGGCAATGAGTGCTGCCAGCTACCTCACTGACGTCATGGAAGGTGAGAAGCAAAGTGAGCCACGCTAATTCTAATGCAGGGCACACACACACACACACACACACACACACACACACACACACACACACACACACACACACACACACACACACACACACTAAACTGAGTCATTATAAACCAAGGTATGAATTCAGTATATTTAACCCTACGATAGCAAAAACACGTGGGTGTCCTCATCAGCTTCTACAAGTGTTTAAGCTTCTCAGATGACAAATGAAATATCTTCATGAACCTGCATTAAGAAGTCCAGCTCCCATCAGTTTAGCTACCAGCATGCCTCTGCCCTGGGGCCTCCACATGCTTATGGTCTGGAGAGCAGCAGCAGGTTTCTTAGCTTCTTAGCAGACACCGAAGTCAGGGTTGCAAAGTGGCTTGCAGATGTGGCATGAGCTGTAGACAGGCTAAAATAGCTTAGTTTAAACTTTAGCTGATGTTCTGCTGAGCTTTCTGAATTAATGGTCCACAGTTTGTTGTTTTACAGGGAATAATTTAGCTGCCATAATTCATAGACTGAACTTAATGGTGGAATTTTAGTCAGTTTTCATGCCCATTACCGATTGGTTTGAATGGCTTTCCTATTCAGACAGGATTCAAAGGGATTCCCTTCATCCCCCGTGTGAATTAGACAAATTAAATGTGCTTTTTCTAGACAGATTATTATTTTTTGCTCCCATTAATTAAAAAAAAGCATAAATAATCCCATATGAGTCATTCTATTTGAGCTGCTTTGGTCTGCTAATGGTTGTTTTTGCATCTGCAATCCGCTTTGCAAACCGCTTCTATGCCATCTCCTTGTTTCATGCTGTACTGTATCTGACTTAATGTCATAGTGGTTGCATTTATTTGACAGTGTTAGTGTAGAACAGATGGCAAAGTGGGGAAAGAGAGAAGGGAAACGACACACAGCGAATGACCAGGGGCGGAGTTGAATCCAGGCTGCTGCCTCGGTACATGAGGCATGTGCTCTATCAGGTGGAAAAAATACAGATAAAAACAACTTATTGATTCTACACGTGCAGTTTTTATGCCCCGGTGACCATAGAAATCAATACTGAGCCTTTATCCACATTCATTTAGATGGGGACTTCCTAATATTATCCCAAATACCCGCTGGGCTGAGGCTGAGTGGAGACTCCTTTGATTTATTTAGCAGACTTTGATAGCAGCGAAACAAAGTGAAGCTAATCTTAATCATTCTTAAAATAATCCCACACAGGATTAAACGGATTTCCTTTCTTTACAGAAGCTTCTGTTTCACTTCATTTCTACGAAAAGGCAGAGCGATTTAAAACAGGCTCATTACCTGGAAAAAACAAGTTTCTGCATCAGCTCCAGCATCCCTTCACATTTTATGTGTTTGCTTTTGTGTGTCAATATGGGACTGTAACCTTGCCTGACTTTGTGTCTCAATATGTGTGTATTTGTGTGTGATTGTGTAACCACGTATTTGTCTGAATTATAACGCTTTTGTGGGTGCGAGAGAGGAGCCTGTGTGTAGCTGAGTTTGCTTCAAAGTCAGTGTGTGTGTGTGTGTGTGTGTGTGTGTGTGTGTGTGTGTGTGTGTGTGTGTGTGTGTGTGTCGCTGCCCTAGTCAACCCCAGGGGAACACAGGCTTTGTTTGCGCCAGGGACTTGGGAAAAGGGAGAGAGACACAGAGAGAGAATGATAGAAACAGAGAGGGAGAGAGTGTTATCCTGGTCACCCTCATTAACCGTGAGATCATTCCAACTTCCTGTGTGTGTGTTTGTATGTGTGTGTGTGTGATATTGGTGTGTTACATTTCTGGATTCATATCAAATCTGCACTCGTGTGTGTTCTAAGCGTGTGCGTGCGATAGGTCTGCTGAGTCACAGTCTCTCCCCTCGGCAGTCGCTGCTCTTACAGAACAGATCATTATACAGGAAAATACAAAATCCCACTGCTGTCCTCCCTGCATCCATCTGCACACCCTTCATCCCTCCGTCCCTCCTCGGCTCCCCTCTTTGATTTATTCATGTCATTTTTAAAATTATCATCTGTTTCCCAGGAGACTTTCCTTCAATTTAAAATAAGCTTTATGAATTTATTTTGCATGATTTAGCTCGAGCTCTTCTTTGGATTAAAAAAAATAAAAACAGCACTCGATCCATAATGTTCTTACCAGTTCAGATGAACTAAGCAATCACCAGGTGGCGTTTGGCGTATGGAGAGAAAAAAGTGCCAAAATAAAATAGCATTATTAAAATAAATCAAAACATAAATTGCAGTTTTATAAATATTTGCTTCAATTTACATCTGCATTCTGCATCAGCTATGATTTTGTCATAATTATAAAATATTCAAAGTATGTCTGGTAATAGTCGTGAAACCTACACTGGAGGTAGTCATACAGCATTTTCATAACTGAAAAACAATTTTGCTAAAACACTGTAACCAAATCAATTTTACACCCACTCCAAGTGTCTCAGCCTAAAGAATAAACAATCAGTTTTTATTCAGCATCATTTTAATAAGCTGCACAAAGATGATGTCACTGATGAAGGGGAACAGAGCCGTTCGTACCTCAGGAGTTTCTGATGATTCACTGCAGAAAACTTTAAGAAGTTTGGCTCAACTTTAGTTGGCTGCTCAAAACAAGTTATATCAGATGGAAAGTTTTTACTTAATATAAATACCAGGTTCATTTTTCAGTCGTGACTCTTTTTGTGTGAAAATCATTTTCTAATCTGGTCATATGTTAACTGTAAATGTAGCTTAAAGCTGTGAAATGGGGAAACAGTAACAGTGTTCACGTTTGATATATCAGTTTGGAGATTTCCCATCAATCAGACAACTTTAGGTCCTGAAGAAGGTTTTCATGAACCTTGAAGGACCTGGATAATTTTATCTTATGTCATAATCAGAAATGGTGATGAAGAAGTGCAAAGAGAGCATCTATTGATCCTCGCTCAGCTCACATAAATGTCTCTATAAGGGCTCTTTTACAAAGAACAATCTGGGAGTGCGACTCCTCTCACTGCTGCCATAATGCCGTCGGTCATCACACTGACACCAGAGGACACCTTGTAAACATTTAGGAATACTGCAGCCCTGTGACTTTTCACAGTCTGCATTCTCGAGGCTCCGTCACTCCACGACAGGCTTTTCTACTTTAAATAAAAGGCTGCAAATCCACCAGTGCTTTTTTCATAACGTGCCTTCACTGTTTGTTTTACTGGTTTGATTTTCCGATTAATTATTTCACGTGTTCAGGACTGTTTGCCATCAAGCTTTGTGCCACACAGCCACAGAGCAGCCCACCAGCTATTTTATTTTAAAGTATTTCTCTTATCTTTGTTGTTATTGAAAAACATAATTATAGGTAATGCAGTCTGAGCCTCTGCTCCAGAAGTATTTATATTCACTAGCTGGGCCCACGTCCTCATTTTAACTTTGACAGCGTTTTAGTAGGTAAAGGTGAACGCTTGGACATGAATTGAGCTGCGGTTTGGGGAAGGCCTCGAAGGGGACTGGCGATGGCTCTCGGGCCTGGCAGATCCCCGTGTACTAAATAGAAGTGAAGAAGTTGAAGAATGGAGAAGAAGGAGGGAGGGTGGGGCACGTAAACGAGAATGAACAGCTTGCAGAACTGGGGGAACCTATATCGATGACAGCCGGAAGGAGCGTGTTTGGAGGCGTGGTCCCGCTCCTGAAATTCCGATACATAATCTCCAATAGAAAGAGCTTCAGATTGTAACACAACAGATACATTTATCAGTCCAAAATTCCTTTTAGACCAGTCTTTGTTCCTATCAATAATCACATTTGCCCATTTATTGATTTAGCCATTGATTGGTATTCTTTTCACCTTGCCTCCATCCTGCTGTATCCGAATTATCTCTTGACTTAAATCACTTCTGTTCTTGTTTTAATCGAGCAAAATGTTAGATCAGAGTCAAAGTCATGCACAATCCCAGCAGATCAGCTGATTTTAGAGGTAATTTGAGCTCATTTTAAGCCAAATCTCGTCTTTTAGGCTTACTATGTATTAATTTGTCATCTCTTTCATTCATCCTTACACCTGGAAAATCACATCTAGGGCCCAATATTTTTGCATCTTTAGTCCGTTCTGCAATCTGCTTTGCAACTTACCCCCTTCCCAGCTTCTCAGTTGTTCATTTTCCAATTGAACCAGTGTAACTTTGTTTATGGAGAAGGAAACCACAGTTGTCTTTGCCTACAGTGCTTCCTGACCACATTTTGTTTCCTGTGCAGAACTGGAGGAGTCCCATAAGAAGTGTCACCCCTGCTGGTACACGTTTGCCCACCGTTACCTGGTTTGGGAGTGCTGCCCTATGTGGCTTAAGGTGAAGCAGCTGGTGAAGATCATGGTGATGGACCCCTTCCTGGACCTCGCCATCACCGTCTGCATCGTCCTCAACACGCTCTTCATGGCCATGGAGCACTATCCCATGACTGACGAGTTCAACGGCATGCTCACCATCGGGAACCTGGTAGGAATGATGGATGAATGCATGTGTGGATGCTTCTGGTGTATAATGGTGGGAAAGCAGTAAAGCATGGTTATTAGTGGAGATATGTGGATGAGAGACACATAGACACACGTGCACTGTTCACCTAAAACAATGACAGGAATACAGAAGCAAACAAGATCAGATATTTGCAGAATAATCAGCTCAAAAACTGCTGCTTTACAAAGAATCACAAACTGAACCTAAATAACAGACGGGGAAACCCCATAAAGGTACAGGGGGAAACCACAGGGACCATAAAGAAGCCCCATTTCCCCCTGTGCTTATAGCAGATGGTTTATTTTGCCCTCGAGGCCTCTTTATTTATTCCAGCCCCACCCTCTGCCTCCTCTTTTAATAAACCAGGAACCACTGGAGCAGCAGACAGGTAACTCAAAAGAGAGAAAAAGTAATTAACGCAGCTCATGAAAGATGAAACATCATAAACTAATTGCTCGAGCAACATTAAATGATTATTTGCAGCCCTGTCGAGTTTAAATGAGCTCAGACAAATACATTTAAACTGGATCTGAAGCCCACACTGTTATCGAATCCTCCATTTAGCAGCTATACATTTAAATGTGTCCTTTATTGTTTAACTAATAGTTTTAACAGGTTATCCATACTTTAACCTTCAAGGGCCTACTAGGAGAAACCCCTGAAGCTCTTTTGTGAACTGAGGAGTTTCTATTATATTTCAGGCCTGGTTATAGAACAATTACTGCGTGTTCATGAGGATGGTCTATCTATGGAGGTATTATTTGAAAAACCTGGAAATTATTCTATTGGTCATCAAATCACGTCTTTATGGACTAGTCCCAGAATACACACTTCTTTCTAGCAGGTTTCCTAGCTAACAGTTACCAGAGGGTCAGTGAGCAGTCTTTTAAGGCTGCATGCCTTCAGATTAGAAGTTTCATGTATTTGCCTGCAACTACTCACAGTGTGTGAGAAAAAAACTCAGTGGTTGCTAGACGGTCACTGGCAGGCCTCTCCATGTTACCGAAGCCTTAATTCTTAATTATTAAGTTAGCTGAGTGCATCTTTTCGTGTACTCCCTGCCTATCCATTGTTCTCTTCCATAAACTAATGGCATGGTGTATGTAAAGAAACCTGATAATGTCAAATCCAATATCCTGTTTCATGCTGGGAAACATGTCAGGACTTTTACCTGCCACATGTTCACAGATATGTATTTTATCTATTTGTATTGTAACATGAGGTTCTCTCTAAATCGCTGAAAAGAGATTCAGTCAGTTTCGTGAATCTCTTTTCAGCGATTTAGAATCTGGCAAACTTGTCTTGGAAGAGCAGAGTGAAGGAAGCTTCTCACTGGTTGTTTACAAGCAGGTGTGGAAACAAACTTCGGGCGGGTTGAAGAGACTGTGACATTTTCCAAAAGTGACAAAGAGCACGACGGTTTGGGAAACCCCCGTCGGACATTTGAAACCACAGCAAATCTTTTTGGACAATTTCAAATCCTCAGGATTCAGAGAGGGAAAAATAGAAACTCATTTCATTGCCTTTCTAGAAAAGTCTGTGTTTTTTCTCTTTGTGAAAAAAAAAAAAAGGCGAGGTGGGTTTCAGTATTAGAGCTGACAGATGCAGGTCAGATAGCTTTAAACCACCGTGACTAACTCCAGTGTTTGAGCCCGCAGGTGTCCCGACTATCTGACAGGAGCTGATAGGTTGATGCAATATGGTAATTGGTTCACCTGAGGTGTGAAAGGCCCTCAGCCAGAGTCAGTGTGCTAATCACACCTGTACACACACAGACACACACACACACACTTGTTTCCGTCCAGTGATGTCAGGTTTCCTCAGCTCAGGCTGCAGGCAGAAAATGGTAATACAGTTTATAAGTAGAAACAGTGATTTTGGCCTGCCGGCAGCAGTGGTTCAGTCAGTGGGGCCAGGCTCAAAGGTGGGCCTCTGTGGGAGAGTCACATGGATTATGAGAGATGCTTTTAGCAATGCTATGATGCCCCAGCATTCATTTTCCTCTGTAAACAACCAATTTCTTCAAAGAGTAAGTAAACAAAATGATCTTCAGTTTCAACCGAGGCGAATCAGCAGCGAAATGCAGCACTGCTTTACTGCTTCTTCTGATTGGTTGTGCAGCCACCAATGCTCACGCTGTCTTTTCACTGTGTTCAAACTACAGAAGTGAAATTCATAAGCTGCTCTAACTCTAAATTTTAGAGTAACCAGAGACAATATTAGGATTGCAAATGTCACTGAATCCTAAATAGAAATCTATGGCGCAATTCTGAAATGCCAAAGATGGCAGCTGTCCTACCACAACCTCAGAGGGCCGATCAATAGCTGCATGAGTTGATTGTGTTTGCACAGAACAGGCTCACAGCAGCTTTAACTGTGTGCCCACAGACATATTCGTTACTGTAACAAAGGCGTACTTAATTGTCTGTATTCATTTTCTTGGCTTGCTATAACCCTACAGTGAAACAGCAATGGGAGAAGCCGGTCCAAAGGCAGGAGATGTTATTAATCTCTGCCCGTTAATAGAACAACTTTGCTAATCTGAAGAAGTTGTATAATTTATGGGACAAAAAAGCCTCTTAAATTTAAAGTCACCAAAACTTTGACCGGATCTTCTGATGATTTATCTGGTGAGTGTATTTGGAGTGCAGAAAATATGGCAAAATAATGATGAAATGACCTTTTAAGGCATCTTTTGCCCTGTTTTTGCTGGAAGAGTCGCTCCCTCTTATTCTTGAAGAGTCTTACTCGTATGTGCTAAGTGTATAGGTGTGAAGGTGGATGGTATTTGATAGCTTGCCTCTCTCTGTAGGATTGAGCAGGCAGAGCTGATGAATCGATAGTTTTGAAGGAAAGTGATTGATTCGATTTATATAATGATGTTGTGTATGTTAAGCTGGTCAGCTGTGTATGCCCACATGTTCAGACAGCTTCAAAACCCCCAAGGAACATCAAGGAGTCAAAAGCACGAGCTGTTATATAATATCCCTCTAATGTTGCTGTCATCTTGCCTCCAGTTTAATGCAGCTATATACTTTTGCAACGTAAACAGTTTGAAGCGCTCCTCCATTTCAATTCAGAGCCGTTGAAGTCTCAGATAAACGCTGCGTCGTGTCAACGGGATCCGATTGCACTGTGGAGTCGCTAAGTTCTTTATAGGCTAAAACCTCTAATCCTCACAGATGTTTACATAGCATTTAGCTAGCCTTTCTGACGGACAGGAGAGCCTCTGCTGTGTGTCTCTTTGTGTGCGTGTGTGTGTGTGTGTGTGTGTGTGTGTGTGTGTGTGTGTGTGTGTGTGTGTGTGTGTGTGTGTGTGTGTGTGTGTTATGTAAGGTAGTATATAGAGGATCATGCCAGGTCAGTTCTGTGCTGACACAATCGATGTCAGCTAATGCTTTCACTTTTTGTAGCTGTTTCTCGTGTGCTCTTCAGCGTCGCTCTCTGCTTTCACTTATCAATATTTCCTTGTGTGCAAAGATCTATAGAATGCATACATTCACTGGAGGCTTTTCTCCACAGAGCAGTACTCTGCATCAAGGGCACAACTTGTCCTCGTTATACTTAACCTTTAATGTCTCTCATCATAGAAGCACAGTATGGGCTTAATTTTAGATTAAGTCTTGATTTTTATTAAAAAAAATCTGATTTTAGGGTTTTGAATGTATCCTGAATCACAACCTATGACAGCTAGGATAACGAGAAAGAAGATGGACGGATTGAGTTGTCAGTCTGACAAGTAGCTGGATGCTACGTTAACACTGTTTAACTAGTAAATGATAGCATGCTAATATAAATGCTATGGGTTGTGGCAGTTTCGCTGTGTTTGATTTATATTTCACAAATTCTGTGATAGTTCAGTGAGACTGAAGACTTTGCCAAACCCTTGGCAGATCATATATAGATGTACAGATAGAGAGATATACATAACTGACCCATGCATTTTGCAACTGGCTGCCCCATTTACATTTCTTTTGATTGCTATATATTTGCAAGCCACTTTGCAACCCGCCACCAACCCAGCTCTTCCCTTCAGGCTGTCTGCTCACAGGGTCTTCCTGCTGCTCTCCTCGCCTCTAGCTTTCTGTGTCTGCATGGAAAAGTAGGCAGTTCACATAACGGAGGTATACTACCAAGTAAAATAAATTATTGGATATGAACTTTTTTGTTTTTACAGTCCTGACTGAACTTTTAGTTGCTCTAACAATGGAGTGATCGAATATCATTCACTCTGCAGTTAATCATAATAAGTTAATATTAATCTCTGGCTCTCCTCCACACTGTATCCTTTGTCATGTCTCCCTCGCTTCCCCTCCACCCAGTTGCAATAGATGGAGTCCTAGTTCTGCCGGAGGTTTCTTCCTATCAAAATTGAGTTTTTCTTTCCCACTGTCACCAAGGGCTTGATCATGGAGGGCTGTCTGATTTTGGGGTGTTCTCTGTATTCAGGGGTCTTCTTGATTAGCAAAAGGAGGATCATTTCACTTGACCAGCTTCTTTCAGTGCTTCTTACCATCAAGTCATTCATAGATGTTGCTCCACAACATTCACGTCCTGAGTCTTAAACCTGAAAACTCCTCGCCTACCCTCGCTGTCTGAAAATGTTTAATTTGTCCGATTCTTTTTCCGATTTCCTGTTAGCATGTAAATGAAGAATGAGGCGTTTCCGTGCTCTGATGAAAGGTGTTTTTTTGACAGGCTTCCTCTGTGTTTCCTCACAATAACACACAGTCCTCTGCTGTAACCTATCTAATTTGGTCAGCAGAGTGCTGCCCTTGCTAACAGGCACTAGGGCAGTGGTGGGGAAGACAAAAACTCAGGGATGTAAAATGTTTTTGGGGGCATTATTGTATGATCAGAATGTCCTTCTGTGATGACTAAACAAATAGAAAGAAGTAAAATTAGCGTATAAACAGAATTTAGGAAAAACTTTTAAAAAACTGATGAGCTTTAGACCTAAACAAGCAATTTATCATCAGGAAATCCACATGGACACGGTGTCTCTGACCAGAGCCTGTGTGTGTGTGTGTGTGTGTGTGTGTGTGTGTGTGTGTGTGTGTGTGTGTGTGTGTGTGTGTGTGTGTGTGTGTGTGTGTGTGTGTGTGTGTGTGATATTCAGTGTGTGTCCCGCTGCTTACTCATTACATCTGCCTGGTTGTGACAAAAATAATCACGTGTCTCTCGCGCACACACTCACACAGTCCGTGTCATCCTCTCTCTGCTGATGTTACTGTTATTACTGAGTGCTGATGTCAACATCCCTGTTTGTGAGCCAGCAGCATTCTCTCTCTCTCTCACACACACACACACACACACACACACACACACACACACACACACACACACACACTTACTTGCTGGCCCGAGTAGTTTTTCATCGCTCAGTCAGTGAATCAGCGACTGCCTCTGCAGAAGCACGCGCAGACACAGACACTCAGCTGAGAACACAGTGTCTAGACCTTAAACTTGCCAGACACACACATCTCTTCGCTCTCACAGACGTAACTGTTTGGTGAGGAAGCGAGGGAGTCTGCTGGCTGAACTGGATCCCAGACCTAGATCTCAGCTCACAGACTAACGCCTGTTTCAGAACAAAGAGCGGACAGTTAGTCGTATAAAATAAAAAAGCAAGCTTTTTTAAACTTACCTCCTCTGATTTGGAGTAAAATGTGTGCTCGGAATAGGAGATGAAGCAAAGTAAAATGTACTATGAAAAGTATTGCTGTGGTTAGTGCGGTCCACATGGTGTTCCTGTTCATTTTGTCTTGAATTTAAAAACTTTAGAAATAAAACAGGAAAAAAATCAGTCCATGGGTTTTTATAATAAAAAAAAAATCTGAGTGATGTTCGCTGAGCGTCAGCGTTCAGAGAGTTTACAAAATATTTCTTGCATAATAAAATAAAGCGTGCTGAGAAGTGATGTGATTTTTAGCTGGAGCCCAAAGGCAGCTGCTGACATTTGACAGCTGAACTGTGTCTAACTTGATTAACGTCACTCCGCCTGATGTCAGCACACCGTTACACTCTGTGCTCCGATCAGTAACACACACTCTTTACAACAGAGCGCTGATAAATGTGACTGCTGAACCCACAGAACAACCAAACACAGGCAGGATTCAAACCAGCAACCTTCTCTTTGTCCTCCACATCCTGACCCTCCTCCGCCTTTATTCTTAGCTTTTTTTCCCTCATCATTCTTGTTTTTTTCTTCCTCACCTTCTCCTTTTCTTGTTCTCCTTCTTTTAGATTTGTTTAAATTTACCTTTTTTTCACACTGATTCATTTCCTCTTAATCTTTGATTCTATGTATTTCTTCACCCTTTGGTTCTCAGAGAGCCTCCTTCATCATTACACACACACACACACACAGGTAAAGTGTGTGTGTGTGTGTGTCTGTGGGTCTGTATGAGCGAGCGAGAGCAAGAGAGAGGCTCTCCTGATGCCAGTAATAATAACAGCATGATTGTTGAGTAGCTAATCAACGCACTACAGAGTTAATGAGCCCATATAAGAGAATCGAGGTGTGTGTGTGTGTGTGTGTGTGTGTGTGTGTGTGAGTATTTTAGAGAGAGGTAACCCCAGAGCCTCTGATTTTCTGTAGCAGCCAAACACAGAAATAAAACTGAAGTGAAAACTCACTTTTTAGGAAACGTACATGCACACATTTTTCATACAAACTGGTTTTGAAACACACACACAGGCTGAAAAACACACAAGCACACACACACGTGTGTCACGTAGCTGGTGTCACATCGAGGATCCCCTCAGTCTGGAACAACAAGCAGGGAGAGGAGCTGCTGCAAAACACAAACACACACACAGAGTGGAAGAAACCCGCACTTTAAATGTAGCAAACACACAGACACACGTGTGATGCAAAGCAGAGCGAGGCAGACCCTGGATGAGCTGAGGTCTGCACTGAGAGGCAGACAGAGAGGCTTAAGAGATCAAACCAGAGGAGCAGCCAGCTGAGAAAAAGTCTTATTAGACTTTCTAAAATCACCAAATCAACACTGAGAGACTCTGTCTGTCACACAGGTCTGTCACCAAGTCCTCAGATCACTGCTGCCTAAAAAGTCACACCACTCAGAGACGTTGCAAAGGGGGGAATTAGCTTTAAAGTCCCACACTGTTACTTGTATCAGGCTCTAAACGTGTTTCCTTCTGCTGTAAAGCCGAGGTTTTAACCTGGGTGTGTTTGGGGACTGACTCAGTGCTGGAGACAGCCTCGAGTGGACATTAGAGGAACTGCAGTTCGTGGTACGTTCTGTGCTAGCTTCATATTTCAGACCTGGAGATCAGTGCTGTTTGAAAGATGCTACGCTTCATGCTAACTGACACACATGCTAAAGTTAGCATAGCAGGTCAGTGTGCTGGAACGTCCTTTTATTCTGGAGCAGCTGAAATCCTGCTGGCGTTTAAAGAACTTGTGTACTTCAGCAGCAGTTATACGAGGTGACGTGAGTGTGTGTGTGTGTGTGTGAACCTAACCCAGTCTGAAATGTCCTACCCTTTGGCTAACTCTGCCCTTCATTTAGTTCTTGTATCTCTGTGTGTTGTGTGTGTCCTCACCTGACTGTCTCTGTCTCTACCTGTACATGTCCACATTCTTTCCTTTGTGTTGTGTGTGCTTTTGTGACTCAGCTTCCTTTGTATTCTCAGTACTACTAACCCCAATGCTTTGAAGTGTTACAATTAGTTTCAGTTTTTGTGTACTCTCAATACAAGAACATTGTGTTGTTACTTTTAGCTTTTGTATCTTCTAATTGTGTGAAAAGCATTTTTTCATTGGGTGGTGGCTGACTGTCTAAGCTGGTCATTTCCAGCTTCATATTTTCCTTCTTGGACTGATTAGAGTAGCTTTGCATGATTGACAGTCCAAAATAAGCCCGGTTAATCTCATCCTGGGGCAGCAAAGTGAAAGACAAAATGTCAAAATCTTGTCTCGAGGTCTGCTTCAGCATGAGCACATGTTGCTGCCGCTGTCATCGTTCTCCATGTTTAATATGTTTTCACTTCCTGCAGACACAGGCAGAGGCTGTGATATTTCAGAAACACTTTTAGGTCCTTTTAATCATCTTTAATCAAAATAATATGGACACACAGGGCTTTGCTGCAGCATTTACGATCTGCTGCTAACATAAACATTTACAGGAATACCGTTTTGTGATTCAGAGAGTGCTGCTGTAAAAACAGGCCCGGAAAATTATGTCTGTGTTTAAAGAATGATAACATAAAACAGCGTTGCAGCGCTCTCTCCACGTCCCAAACCATGCTTACATTCCTCGCTGTGTCACTTTCAGGTGTTCTCCGGGATCTTCACAGCAGAGATGGTGTTGAAGATCATCGCTCTGGATCCGTACTACTACTTCCAAACGGGCTGGAACATCTTCGACAGCATCATTGTCTGCCTCAGCCTCATGGAGCTCGGCCTGTCCGATGTGGAGGGGCTGAGCGTGTTGCGCTCCTTCAGGCTGGTAAATCACACAGACTGTCCCACGTTTACCACCAAATTCAATAAAGTGGTGGCTGAAATTGAAATGTTGTTGATCATTATAACACATAGTTCATCGGCCAGCTGATTTCTGATTGATTTGCAAAGACTAAAAAATCCTGAAACCCAACTAAGGGCATAATTCCTCAGTAATGAAATTAAATTTCACTGTATCTTATTTTGAATAAAAATCTAATTTTATTTATCTACAAATACTTAAATGTAGGTACATTAGAATAAAGGGCTAACAAGTTAGTTTTTACCAGAAACAAAGAAATAATTACACCTGTTATATTTTCTCATATCTTAGCAGGACAAATAGTTTCTAAAACATGTTGTTAGAAAGTCAGATGGTGTCACATTACCCTCGTAAGACATGCTGACATTCTGATGTACAAACACAGGAACAGCTACATCAGCTCTCTGTTTCATTAGGAATTACTAAAGAAAGCATATTCATAGTTGGGAGATAATAATTAAGCTGGAAACTCAGCTGATTGGCAGCTGAAGGCCCAATGAGACGGCAGCGTTCAGCAGGATGTTTCGCACCTCTCAGAGGACGTGATGATTGGCTGATAATGAGCGATGTCACTCAGAATAAAAGTTCTGCTGCGGCCAATATTGCTGCACCAGCAAACAAGGAAAACAAGATGAGGACGGCAGCAGTCGCACACACACACACACACACACACACACACACACACACACACACACACACACACACACACACACACACACACACAGATTCTCGCAGGCTGTCTTCATCAGTCTGCGTCGATCTTTCTAAGTGTCACTCTGGGTATTGTCAGGTTCCACCAGAGGCAAACACACTCACACACACACACTCACACACACACAGACTCACGCACACACACACTCACACACACACTAATAAAGCCACTCTGATGTTTGAGCCTTTCTTCTGCGTCGGCCTGGTTTCTTTGTTTTTTCTTCCTCTGCTCTGTTTCTCTTTTGTTCCTCTGTTTTCTCAGCCGTGCTGCGTAATTTTGAATACTGTTGTTTTCTTTCTCTCCTCTCTCTCTGATGCTGACCTTAATTTTGTTGCATGGTTTCATTGTCTTTGAGTTTTCCTCTCTCTTTTGGTTGATTTATTTAAAATAAACAGAAGTAAAAAACACCTGTGAGTCCAAAAACAACACAAAGCCCGTCTGTGTCGATATGGATATGCAGCTTCAGACACAATCTTTAAATGAACTTCAAATAAATAAAATCTGCAATTTTCCATAAATCCACAAAACTATGATTTTAAATTCTGTTTGTTTTGTCAGATTTGTTAAAGATCCATCCAAAGACACATTTACACCATTTACTTCAGACAAACATGACATTTCAGGCAAAGCTGATGAAATTTAGCAGAAGAACACGAGGCGACTTGGCTATCATCATAATAAAAATGGAGGCTAGGCGCTTGGTTACTGCGAAACTGTCGAGCATATAAACCATGACAGGCCACACCAAACTCTCCTCATCCTTTATCGACGTTTTACAGACACCTACCATGTGATGTTAATGATTTTGGACTTGTGATCATAGGATCAGATGAATAAGGTCCCAATCACACAGGCCTAGAGACCAGTCAGTGACCAACCAGTGGTTGCTATGGAAAAAGGTGTATTCCCCGTCCTCTTTGTGATTGCTTTGATCGCCAGTATGTTGCTGCAGTTGCAGTTTGAATGAAAGTCACAGACCTAACAACAAACACTGCTCTCTGGGCTGTAGTGAAACTGTGGAGAGTGTGACACGAACCAGAAATGGAGAGTTTGCCTTCAAAGTAAAAGTTGTGTCTTTGCAACATGTCGACTGCAGCATTGAGGCACAACTTTTACTTTGAAGGGGAACCTCTGTGGTTTTTCATGCAGCACTGTTTTCACATCTGATTTCACCTGGAAACAGCCGCAGGAACCACTGCCAACCTTCCATTTTTCCCTAGCAACCAATGGCTCAATTACATCCAATATGGCGGGAAACTCTTGAGCAATGTGCCCATGACATAATATGAGAAACCTGTTTTTAGCTCTGCTGTCTCTTCCTTTCTTCCCTTGCAGCTTCGTGTTTTTAAGCTTGCTCGCTCATGGCCAACTCTCAACACGCTGATAAAGATCATCGGGAACTCTATGGGCGCTCTGGGCAACCTGACGCTCGTCCTCGCCATCATCGTCTTCATCTTTGCCGTGGTCGGCATGCAGCTGTTTGGAAAAAACTACCAGGTAACGCCTCTGACCCAGACTAAGGTACGGGCCTGACCTCACTTGTTCAGAACATTGAGCTTCTTTCTGCCGCCTGTGCAGGAATGTGTGTGCAAGATCTCCAAGGACTGCACTCTTCCTCGTTGGCACATGAAGGACTTCTTCCACTCGTTCCTCATCGTCTTCAGGGTGCTGTGTGGCGAGTGGATAGAGACCATGTGGGACTGCATGGAGGTTGCAGGGCAGCCGCTCTGCATCCTCGTCTTCATGCTGGTCATGGTCATCGGAAACCTGGTGGTGAGTTCCTACCTGCTTAATCAAAAACTCCCTTTTCGACAGGTGTTGTGAGTGTTTTAATCATGATGATGACTTTTGGGAGGTGTGACTGACTTATACTGGGTATGATAATCTATTGGACTAAGTTGGAATGTGCTCCAGCCAGTCAGTTGGTGTTGGCAGTCCGCAAGTTAAAACAAATGTTGTAGATGAGATGTAAAACTTTAGTATCATTAGCAAATTAGCATCATTGGCTAGCTATCTAACATTGGTCCCTGTAGTCTCAAGGTCATTGTCAGTCTCCAGAGACAGTCACCTGAAATGATTCAACATTGGCAAACTGGAATGTTGTTGAGAAGGAGGAATGGCTGCTTTTGACCTGTAAGTTGGTGCAATGACGTATTCAACCCAAACACAAAGGTTTTACACCTCGAATACTGCTGCAGGCAACAAACAAACAGTCAACAGGAGTGGAGGGAGTACATTCCATAACTAGACTCATGTTACAATAAGATGTTATCATAAATCACCATGAAGTCTAATGATTTCTCTCACTTTTCTCAAGTGTCCATGTAAACGAGAAGTTAGACCCTTGAAATCCTGATGTTGTCAGACAGCGTCCATAAGCTTGTCCTTGGATTCTGACTATCAGGAGAATCCCAGCTGATGAGTGTTTCGATGAAGATTTTTCACAGAAGTTGAGATATTTGCTTCAGTGTGGTGTGAACACACCATAGTGAGAGATGCTAGCTAACTTTGCTCATAACTGTGAGCAAACTGAGTTGGTAGTTGTGTAGTTGTGTTTGTCTGTGCAGGTTCTTAATCATCCAGGTCATGGTCCAGTCCAAAGTGCTTGAATCAAAGGCCAGCTGTCTTCTATCCAGGCACTTTGGACTGAGTCGACAGTCGTTAGGGTTAGCGTTAACTGTAATTCAGCATTTTGGCTGAACAGAGCTGGTTAAAAATAACTGTCAGGCAGAAGAGAGAAGCTGTGTTTTGGTCAGCAGGTGGGCTTTCATGATGTGACGTAGCCATGTGCTACCGTGGGTATCGAATCCTGCTTCGAGTTGAGGCTGAGTGATGAAAATGTGACAGCTCAGCCTGCTCTGAGAAGACTTGTGCTCCACAGAGGGATGCTTGATGATTTTGATGGCCCTGTGACCTTCACCATCACAACATGCATATCCAAAAAGTCATTTATTTCATCTTATAATTTTCACTATTAATAAATTTCCAGAGCAAATTCTTGAAGCTGAGCTCCTTTTAACATTAAATATATTTCACTCGTTTTATGCTCAGTCCATTTTTATGTTTTGTTTTTACCCTTATTATTATTGGACTGGATTAGCAGTTTAATCTTTGTGTAGAGTAAGTGTTATCACACACACACACAGACACACACACACAGACACACACACACAGACACACACACACACACAGACACACACACACACACAGACACACACACACAGACCAATGCAGGGCGCACTTGACAAAAGGAGAACAGAAAAGATTTCCTTTCTTCTGATAACTATCTGTCATCTCATCTTACCCAGCACCCCCCAACACACACACACACACACACACACACACACACACACACACACACACACACACACACACACACACACACACACACACACACACACACACACACACACACACACACACACACACACACGGAGCTCGTTTTACCTCACTTACTATACAATGCAACCCCCTGCTAGCATGAACACATCACCTCTGCACGTCTAAACACATCAATCAATCAGACTCTGTGTGTGTGTGTGTGTGTGTGTGTGTGTGTGTGTGTGTGTGTGTGTGTGTTGTAATCAGAGGATTCAGAGCAGATAGTAGTACATAACTGGAGAAGAGAAAGTTCCACTATCAGATGGTTAAATGACTGCACGCGCACACACACACACACACACACACACACACACACACACACACACACACACACACACACACACACACACACACACACTGATGAATGCAAACATTGGAATGTGATGGGAAGAATAAAAGGGGAAAAAACATGGATGGATTTTATGAGGTTTTCCGGGAAATGTTTGGGTTTACTGACTCACATGGAGGGTGTGTTTGTCGTTATTTTGCTCGTTAGTCGAAAAAGTACTGGTTACTTGTGAACTGGTAGAGTTGACACTGCTCTGAAGTAATAATGAGTAAGTTCAGCAGTCAAACTACATCTGTACCAGATTTTGTTTAAATATTAACTTTTCCTCTACAATAACATTTCAATGCAGCTGTCAGGACAGGTCCTTGGCACACCTCCTTTATGCCTTTAAGCACTTTTAAAAAACCTATCATCACACACTCACACTCTGTTTCATCGGGGCTAGATTGGGGTTCAGTATCTTTTCCCATACTTCGACACTGAGTAGCTGAATGTCCAATAAGAACCTTCTGATTAAAGCCTGACCTGCTCTACCTCCTCAGCTACAGAGGATATTCCTCTGTGGAATAACGTGGGAGGATATCTGACTGAAATGAATGCAAGCAATAAAGCCGGCCATCAACTTGTGTTTGGCCTCACTGGACAAAAATAAAATCCATAATAAACTTTGGATATTTTATTTCAAGTAGTCTGAGGTGAAGCCTGATTCCTGCACCTCCTCCTAACTTTGGTTTCAAGACTGAGCTGAAGTTTTTCATTTTCTTCATTTTCTGGATTTGCTCCTACTATAAACGTTAAAAACACTCAAATCCCAGCACTTGAAAGTGTTGCTTTACCTTCTCCTGCTGTATGATTTCCTAGTTTGTCTCAGCTGTTGTGTTTCTGGCTCTTACCTAATTCTCAGTGGATTGTAGATGAATTTATCCCATAAATCTGCTTCTTCCTAGGACCAGGATCTCAGGGTAACATTACTCACAAAGACCAATACAAGATTTTCCTTTTTTTTAAATTAACCAAAGTACAACAGGTCGAACAGATAAATCAAGTCGTGAACAAGAGATGTTTGGGCAGCAGAGGAAACTAGGTGCCGCACCGATGCTGCCTTTTCTTTTTTGGAATAAAAATATCTTGGATTGAGAGTTTTTAGGTTTTTTCTGGATCTGTGAACCTATATCCATCTCATGTTTTTTTTATTGTTAAAAACAGTACTTCATAGATTTGTTGGTATGGCTCCATGATCTTTGATGAGCCAACATGAGCCTGATGCAGGGAGAGCAGCAGCAAAACCCAAGAACAGAAGATTTCAGGCATCAGTGACAATATGATGATAATTAAATCAGACACAACATAAAAAAAAGAGCTAGAGCTCAGGGTGGGTTTCAAAGCAGCTTGCAGGGGAAATGGTAATGTGACAACAACTCAAGCATCTTAAATAGCTCCACATTTGTGTCCCATCTGCATTTGTAGACCACGTTCAGCGTGACTACGAGGCCTGCCTGCACTAACCCTCTGCTCTGTTTCTGTTTTTTGATGCTTTTTATTTGGTTTTAGCATAATTTTCAAAACATGACAACAACAAATCTTTATTATCGTTTTCAGTGTTGAAGTTCAACAAAATCCATCCAAACTGATAGAAGTGCGACTTTATACAAACTTGGGCACCAGTTTCACTGAGAGGTTGAGCAGGTGATTAAATCAAGGCAAAAAAATCCAAAATAAATGAAAAGATATTTGATCCAAACTGGTTTTGGGTTTTCTTCCTGCAAGGAAGAGTTTTTACCTCCACACCCACTGAAGGATGATTTAGGCAGAACAAAAATAATGACTTTCTCAAAAAAATAGTTTTCTAGTTTATAATTTTATTTAGAGAGTTTTTTGTCTATAAAACAGTCACAAAAAGATTGATCAGCCAAACTTATTTGCATAATTATCCCCATAGAAGGATCCATACTCAACCAGTAAAAACCTGGATGTTGGTTTGATTCCCATGTTGTTCTCTACGTACTCAGTTTCTTGAGGTTATTGTGGGTTTAATACATAGCATCAACTATAGCCTAATAAACCAATTTAAACCTGCAGGTTTACGTTTTATACCAGTGTTTTGGTTTTCCAAACAGATTTAGCAATTTAGGAGGTGTCTGAGTAGCAGTCAGATCTTAGCGTTTATATATCCCAACACCAGAGTTTGGGGTCCAAATATAACCGGATAAATAGAATATATTGAATTAATTACAAAGAAAGCAGGATCAACAAATGTGGAAAAAGGAGCTCGAATACAATTTAATTTTACTCCTTAATTTCCTTTTTTATCATTTTCATTTTGTTCCCTGGGCTCCTCGTTCTGTCCCTCCTCTTCCTCGTCTAGTCTTCGCACTCTGTAATATACTCTGTAGTGGATTCTCATATTCACCAGTCAGTGGATCATGAAATGTGTGTGCGCGCAGCAATAATAGAGTCTCACTCATCTATTTAGCTTAATGGTCTCATGGATATTTAATAATGAGCTTGATAGGCCAGACAGCTCACACACACACACACACACACACACACACACACACACACACACACACACACACACACGTACGCGCGCGCGCAGACAAGCATGCAGTCAACAGCCTCTTATTCTTCTCTTGTCAGTGACAGGAATTGTATCTCCTCCTGCAGAGGGATATGCTGACCTGAGTGAATGAATATGCCTAAACACAAGTGTGTGTGTGTGTGTGTGTGTGTGTGTGTGTGTGTGTGTGTGTGTGTGTGTGTGATGACCGAACCTTTGCTATTCATGTGATTTATCCCTTTAGAAATGGCCCCATTGCCTTGCATGCGTTCACGTGTTTGTATGTGTGTATGATTTTTTCTTTTTGTTTTTGGTGGTGGTTATGGGATGTCACGTTGTCAGACCTCATAACAGGCAGTGAGGAAGGAGGAAACAAGTGAAAGCATGTTCAAATACTGTAAACAGACAGGAGGGAAACAGGAAGGGTAATTCAAGTTAAGGTAACTCGAGGTGATGCCAAAAGGAAGAAAGAGGTGGTAACAGAAACTGAGAGAGAAAAGATCAAAGGAAAGGACGAGAGGGACATGTCATTAAAGAAAATCAAGAGAAGATAAGGAAGAAATTGGGAGCAAAGGAAGGAAGAGAAGGAAGGAAGAAGGAAAAGGGGAGGAGAAAAGAATAAAAAGGAAGGAGGACAAAAAGTGGGAAAGGACAGGAGCAAGGAGAGGAACTCACAAAGTGAAAGATGTGAGAAAAACTCAAGGAAACAGAATAAATGAAAGAAGTTGTCAGAAGAACAAACAAGAAACAAATTCAAAGAAGAAAAAAGAGTTAAATAATTATTGCAGAAGGATAAGAAGAAAAGGTAAGGGGTAATAGAGACGTAAGAACCTGAGGAAGAAAGTGATAAAACTGATATAGTATAGGAAGGAAGGAGAAAGAAAAGAAGTTAAAGAAGAAGAAAATGAAGAGGGAAGAAATTCAGTAAAAGAAAGAAGAGGGGGATTTAGAAACACGAGAAAAGGTCAGAAGGAAAAGGAAGAAGTAGGGTGATAAGAAAGGAAGGAAGGAGGAAATGACGAGATGAAATTAAAATGAAAGGAAGGAATTCAAAAGATGAAAAGACCAAAAGGGGGAAACACAGAATGAGAACGAAGAGTGGAAGAAAAGTGAAAAGTGCAAAATAAAACATGAATCGAAGCAGGAAAGGGAAAAATGAGGAGGAAATAAGGAAAAAGAAGAAATACAAAAAAAGGAAGTTTCACTTTAATGAGTCAGAGTTTTGTCACAGAAACTTTTGGTGGGCAGGACGTGAGACATGGTTGCCGTGACACTGAACCTTACGATGTTACTCTAACACCCAGAAGGCACCGGGGCAGGAGAGAGGACCAGCTGTTCGCAGACCTACAGTATCGCACACGAGCACACAGATGACACGTTACTGTAAAGAGCTGATTCTGATTTTAATTAAAAACAGAATGCAGTTTGGTTGAGCTCCCACGTACACACACGCCTAATGATGTGTGTTGTTATTTACATTTGCTTAGCCACTCGTACAGTGTGTGTGTGTGTGTGTGTGTGTGTGTGTGTGTGTGTGTGTGTGTGTGTGTGTGTGTGTGTGTGTGTGTGTGTGTGTGTGTGTGTGTGTGTGTGTGTGTGTGTGTGTGTGTGTGTGTGTGTGTGTGTGTGATAACCATCCGTGCTTTCAGTGGCAGATAAAGAAAGAGGTGGGGAATTACCTCTTATCTCATGTATGCACACGGGTATGTCACAGTGTGTGTGTGTGTGTGTGTGTGTGTGTGTGTGTGTGTGTGCAGGCTGAAGCTGAGTTGGTTTGTAGCAGTCTGGGTGTAAAGTGTGTAACACACTGACTTTACATGAGACGCACAAGTGATGAACATTCAGAAACACTCGTGTGTGCGCTCTTTTTATAATTAGCTGTTTTTATTCAGGAGTTTGATGTGATAACCCCGATGTTTCAAATAGCCCCGCCCCACTGGACTTGACCTGGCGTGTTTTTTTCTGTAAGCCAATAAAAATGTACTTTAAAATTTAAACAATATCCAGGTCACCAATTCGTTTCTAATTTATGGCTCAATCACAGGAAGTCCACCTCCTCGTAACCTCGTTACCTGCAGGTTGCATTGTATTTGCTGCAGTTGGGGATGGATTTAAAGTAGTTGCTGTGACCCACTGATTGCAGAGGTTGGATGTGCAACACCGTTAACCTCTCAAGCCACTTTTCATCATCAGCGTCATTGTACAGGTCACCTGATGGGAGGCAACCTGTCTCCAAGCAGTCGCAGTCCCACTTGGACTGACTGCAATCACTCCACGGGTTATAGATTCGGGTGAGAACATAGAACAACCAGTGGATGGGCAGCTACACCTTCACACTCAGGTCTCTCTTTATCACTAAGTTCCAGTACAGAGTGGACACTTGATTCTCTTCTGCCTGAAAACTTTGGCCTCAGACTTGGAGGTGCTGCTTGACTCCAAACTTCCCCAGGAAGAGCTGGAAGTTATCGCTCGGTGACAGCAGAAGGACCACATCCTTCTGCCAAGATCCTGAGGTCAACACTTGGCAGTGAGTCTGACTTACTGATGGCAAAGCGAATCAAACTCAGCCTCACATCAAATAGCCCTTAAGAACAGGATAGATAGTTCGTCATTAAAGGTAAATGTGAAATTGATTAAAGTTGTAAATCACTGGATTATCCTAAAAGAGTAATGGATTCATTCATGTGGATCTCTGTCCTGATGTTCTTCAGAAGCAGTTTCTGAGCTGCCTTTGTTCCTGGGCTTTTATTCTGAAAAGTGTTTCCTGCTACTTCCTGCAGACCGTGTTCCTGAACTGTGGCCGTTTATCAATGCCCAAGTACGCAAGTACGTACTCGCGTTCTCGGTGAGTACGTACCCGCCGAGAACGCGAGCACGGACTCGCGATATGTATAATTGGAACACCTGCGTACGTGATGATGTCACAGGTCCGGAGTTTTTACTGCCGTCCCCTCCTAATTTAACTGTGAGTAACATGTTATGAAGCTTAACTTTAATCACAGCCAAACCGGTTTACTCAGGAACAAATAAAACACTGAAATAAACCAAACATTAACATTTAGAAGTGATCTAAGTGACTTATATATCATTGTTAACCTCAGTAGTGAAACCTCTATTAATAAAAATAGTGTACATGTACATACGTGTACATACCTTAATAAAAAACAAGCAGGTGAGATGTTAGAACGCTTTTATTTCTATTCTAGTGGACACTCAATACTATAGACAGCTGCTGGGGTTTCTTTAACCTGAGTAGTGAGAAGACCGCGAGCGGGGAGGGGGGGTTTGAAAACGATGTGCCGGGAGTCCGCTGTTGAGTTTTGGACGAAATGCATTCTGGGACATATAGCTGTCCCAAGTCTACACTGATGCATGCTCGATAAAATGGGCGGATCGAGAACACATCCGGGACTTTTTCGCGTTCTCGGCTTGATGCGTACTTCGAATTGGAACAGTACTTGGTCTCCGACTGATGACGTATCACGAGTACACGAGAACGCAAGTACGCACAAGTACGCATATTGAGAAACGCCCTGTGTGTCTGTGTGTGTGCAGCTGCACAGAGGGAACCAGATGTTTCTTTGCTGTTTCTCTTTATGACAAATGAGCAGCTGAATGTGTTTTCCTGAGCCAGCACTTGAGCAGCAGCACACCTGCCTCTGCGCTCCTCCTCCTCCTCCTCCTCCTCTCCCATTTTTTTTCTCCGCTTCTTTTCCTCTCCTTTCATTTATACATATATATTCACTTTTATCATCGTCATTTTTAACAGGGCCTCCAAAGCTGCTCAAACAGCACAAGTCAGCAGTTTGAATTGTCTGGCTGATTAATTACATATATGCTGGATGGGTCATTCTTAATAGAAGAAACATCTGGTGGAGATGGAAGTTTATATAAGGCGCTTCAGGTCAAAGCAGAAACAATACACGTGCAGAGGAAAATAAATGGCGGGATGCATCAACTCTGTTACATTAAATGTATATTTTTCTAAGACGAGTTTTATTATAAGTTAAAAATAAAACAACAGGATTCAGAACACAATGAAAAAGTGGACAATTATGGAAACCAGGACACTTTGGGCTTGTATTAATCAGTCCAGTGGTGATAAAGAATATGAACTCTTAGCACTAACAATATTTTAATTTCCTCTGTGTCCTGAACATGGAGTTTATAATGAACCCCCCCAAAAGTGCTACTTTTTGTGTGAAATGATTAAAAGTCCACCTGACCCATGCTGTAAACACTGAGAGGCTTGGCTTGCAGACTGCATGCTCTCAGGGTCCAGTTCTGATGTTTAAACTCGGTGGACAGCACAGAACTATGAGCCTCATGATGGACTGAGAACCTGTCCAACCTCTCGTCCTGTGACAGCTGCGACAGGCTTGCCTCCTAACAGCAGTCTACCCCTAACACCCCCAAACTGGATGAAGAGAGCAAAACTATCCTATTTAATAACCGTAGAAACCCCTGGTTGGATAATTATGATTGAACTGTTTTTGTTTGTTCATAGGTGTCCTAAAACATCTCCAGTACGTGATACCTGAGAGACAAACCCAGGGCAGAAAACCCAACACTTCAATTTCAGTTGCACATGTAGAACCACGTATGTGATTATTCACATATATAAAATAGGCTCCATCAGCAGCATGGATGGATGATAGATGATGGAGGCTGGATGGATGGACATGTAGTATGCTGTTCATCCAAGGGAGACACATTGGACACTTGTGAATGTTGCTTTGTATGTAAAACTTTATTTTTAGCCATATATTATAAAATTTACTGCAAGCTTTGGTGTTTATTACTTTATTAATTACAGCCTTTTGAAAGAGAGAGAGCCTTTTTGGATCATTTCTTTTGATTTCTCATTGGTTTCCTTAAGATCAGTAGTTATTACCACAGTTACCACAGAAACTGTCACACTGAAAGAGCTGAACTTAACTTTTAAGGTAAACGTGCTTTAAAAATATCACTTTGTGATACTGCTCTCCTCAGAGTGTACAGATTCATTGTCTTAAGAAAGTAATTAAGCTAAATGCAAAATCCTTAAAACACTCCAACCACAGATTGTGGGAAATGATAGATATCACTTCCACCCGCTGTAGAAATGTGACCCTAACATGTCTTTTAATGATCGGTCTGAGGCTCCAGTGTTTCTGTTAGTGATTCTAAACCGTCTTAATAGAGCGTCCATATACTTTTGCTCACATCTCGCAGCCTTCTGCTTCTGTATTTGTACATTTTAGGCGTCCCTCTAACTCAATTTGTCCTCCCTGTGTTCAAACATTATATAAAACAATATTACAGGCTCACAGATAACCTCGTCCTCTCCTCGCCGTCTCGCCCGCTCTCTTTCTCTCCTCTTCCCTCTCTCTCTCACCCTTCCGGTGGTTTAGTGGATCTCTCTCGTTCTTCATCTCTCACGTTGCAAACGGTTTTTCCCAGGGGGCTTTGCTCACAGGGGTTTGTTGTGACGAGGAGAAGCACCAAAAGCAGATCATGTTACCTGCCCATTCATCACCACCACCTCCCCCTGTGTGTGCGTGTGTGTGTGTGTGTGTGTGTGTGTGTGTGTGTGTGTGTGTGTGTGTTGCTCAGCTGTTTCCAGGACAGCAGCAGCTGCTTCTTGGGCTCTCCTCGACTACCTGAGATGAACTTCACTCAGAGCTGAGTGCTCCTGTATGCACAGTCGGTCTTTAATGATGAAATTATTCAGCGAGTCAGCGACAGCGACCGTGATGAATGACGGGACTCTGTAGATCTAAGCGAGATGCTCGCTTTAATGCAGGACAAACAACATCCAGCACATGCAAACTCCATCTGATAACAGAATTCAAAGCGATGCAGCTCCTCGTCTCTGTCCTCTTTGAGTGTTTAGCTACTTTGCTCCAACAAACACTTTTATTCTGAATTTTAGACAGAAGTGTTTCTTAGTCAGCTTCATTTATTAACTCCACTCTTGGTACCTGACTTTTGCCCTGCACTGGAAGGCATCCATGTGAGCTATGCACTGATTAATGAACACTATTATTTCATTAATGTGTTTCTGGTGCATATTGTCACGACTGGGTCCACCGGCGTGTCTGTGAAACGGACCCAAAAGCAGACACCAGAGAGATGAAGTTTTAATCACAAGTCAGCTGTTTATTAGCTGAAGTCCAAAACAGAAAAGCAAGGCAAGACTAAACTAAAACCTAAACTGGGATAAACTAAACTCAACATGAAAACATTGACTCGACGTGAATCTGAACAGGCACCTGTGAAAACTATGACTCGAAACATGAATAGAGACCTGAACAGACGCATGAAAACAATCCAGAAAATATACTGTGGCATGACACAAGATAAGCAGACAGACCAACACCGAGCAGAGAATGACAGATGACTTAAATACACAGAAGGGTAAATAGGGAAATGGAAACACCTGGGGAAACACAGCTGACACAAATAATCATGACACCACAGGAAAAAGTAAAACTAAGCACAAACAGCATAGAAACAAGAATTTCAAAATAAAACAGGAAACGGGAAGAGACATGACCTGGGACACGCAAGCTTGACACAAGAGACAGAGGGAGCGACAGAGGGAGAGGGACACAAGGGGAACCTACAAAGATGAGGAAGCATAGAAAACCAGCAAACCAAACTTAAGAATAGCACATGATTTTAACATAAAATTAACATAAGAGCATAACATAACATAATACAAAATAACACAAGACCCAGCTACTGACACATACAATTGTGAATGGGGTTAAAGATTGATCATTGTGTGTGTCTCTCAGTCCTCCGTAGCTCGTCTCCACTTAGTTCAAAGTAGTGATGTGTCGGTCGCGAACGAAACGGCTCTTAGAGCCGACTCTTTGAAGTGAACGACGCGAGCCGGCTCCTTATTGGGAGCTGTGGGTTTTTTTTCTTTCTCTCTCTCTCTCGCACTTTTTTCCCGCTTCACTCCGCACGTGAGCCTTGTGCTCTGCACTGGGCAGAGGGGGGAGGGGCGGTAGTTACACTCGCAGTAGCACAGGAACAGAGCGGGAGGGAGAGAGAGAGAAAGAGAGCCAGGGACAACAACGTCACATTAGAAAGGTATAGCAATCATCCACAACTGTTTCAGTTGCAGATGATAAAGGATTCAGAAAGTTTATTCATGCAGGCCCATATGACAGAGAATGTGCATCTTCTCTTTGTTTTCATATTTTAATTTATATTTAATTGTGTTGTGGTTTGCAGTGTTTTGTGTTGTTTCACTTTAAATTTGTTTAAAAGGAAAAAGCTGAAAATTTAAATAGTTAAAAGTTGAAATGTAAATAGTTGGTTTTTGTATTATATGATTTATTTATTACATTTTATGTGGAGTGAATAAATAAAAGCATATTTACGGTGGCCGCTAGAGACAAAACACATACAAACTCCAAAGCAGGTACAAAACACAACAGAGGTGCTCCAGGATGCTCGGCACAGTGTTGAGCTTTTGTTACCTAGTGGCTACACAAGCCGGGAATTAACAACGACCGGATTTGGTGTGTGATAGTAACAGGTAAATGAACTTTTTTTTTGAATTATTTGAATATAAATGAGTGCTTGTGTATAAATACACAAACAACACACATATGCTTTCAATTGTGTAATTTGTGATCTAGGTAGCTGTTTTGGAAGTTTAGTTAATGCTAAAAATGTGTTTTGGAGTTTGTACGTGCTTTGTCTCTAGGGGCCACCGTATATATTTATATATAAACATATATAAATAAAACCACTTTTTTTTTTACATTAGTAATTCCTTTTGTGCATAATTTTATATTGTTGTTAATAATAAATTAATTAAAGCAACAAAACAACCTGAAGAGCCGGTTGGGAGCTGAAAGAGCCGGAAATCCCATCACTAGTTCAAAGCTGCTATCCAATACTAGCCGATGGTCACATATTACACCTATCCTTGCATCCCTTCACTGACTTCCAGTGAAATTCAGAATCCACTTTAGGATTTTGTTATTAACACAAAAAGGTGTACGTGGACACGTTCCTGCCTATTTAGCTGAGCTTCTAACACCTTATCCACTCCGATTGAACCAGGCCCTTCTAACTGTCCCTCGCTCTGATCTTAAAACCAGAGGTGATTGTGCTTTTGAGGTTGAAGCGCCCAAACTGTGGAACACCTTTCATCAGTCAATGATCTCTCAGTTTAAAACACACAGCAGACAAAATTTGCTATAACTTGTTTGGGCAAGAAAGATGAAACTAAACCTGGAGTTCCTCTGATGGCAACTCGAGGCAGGCTTCAACAGTGAGTCAGATTCCCGCAGAGTCTCATGTTAACATGTCTGTCCCACACCAAGCTTAGCTGATAACTCAGCACTTCACCCTTTCATCCACACAATGAGGTGTCTGAAACACCAGCGATGAAGCTAAAAACTCTGGCGTTTGAAACCAACAGGTGGCGTCATTGTTTGTGTTGTCTCTGATTTCGAGCTGGCAGTTTGACCCACAATCCACTTTTTGAAGTTTTCTCCAGGGCATTATCCAGGTTACCAGCATTTCTTTCTGCTCCTCAGACATCATGTTGGTGCACGCCTGTTATTGATC
This sequence comes from Oreochromis aureus, assembly GCF_013358895.1. Lineage (NCBI taxonomy): Eukaryota > Metazoa > Chordata > Actinopteri > Cichliformes > Cichlidae > Oreochromis > Oreochromis aureus. Next base: position 37,151,004 of record NC_052950.1, on the reverse strand, counting down.
TCTTTTTAGTTAATGCCATGTGTAAAGTTGATTTGGTTGCAGAGTTTAAATTGGCTTTAAACTCCTATACAGACGTTATGAGAACTCAATGATGGAAAAATAATGCAAAATAAAAGGCGCCACATTTGTACTTCTACAGCATGTAACTCTCAATATATTCACAGCATTTTTTAAAACTTTTCATTAAATACACTAAAGTTACTGTATAAAAATATGAGTTAATTTCAGATTTGACTGACGGACAAATTAACTGGACAGACTGGTTCCAAAGATGGCTGCTGACTTTCTTCTAGAAGGACTTAGCTTGTGTTGTCTTGCCAAGCAGCTACAGGCAAACCTGTCATCTGCTCATCTCCGCAGTCTCCCTTTTTTTGTGCTGGTCGTTCACCTGCTCCATCGAGCTCATTTGCATGTAGACATCCAATCACAATGTGGGCAGAACTCGATCAGATGTTGTTCTTCTTCACAGATACATTTGCATCCAGCTGAACTGCTGTAAGATAATAGTTCTTATTAGTACATTATTAGATTTTATATTCATGAAGCACTCGCAAAAAGAGATACAAGGTGTGTTACATAAAAATCCAGCCGCTGAAAGCACAGACAGACCCAATAAAATCGATACAAACAATGTTTGTAATTTGAAGAAATGATGTTCTGCCTTGTTCACCTGCACAGAAACTTTATAATGGATTTAAACCAGCATCACCAACATAATGAAGCAGACAGTTAATGGAGTAGAGATCAGTGCAGCTTTATCAGTGCGGCGCTTCAAAGTGAAATAAAGTGAAAGTTAAGCAGACGCAGCAACAGTGAGAAAAATATTACGTGAACTTTGAAAAGAGGTCAAATTAGTCTCACATCCAATTCGAAATATATGGAAATAAATAACAAATTCTTTCTGTTGTCCGTGTGCTCGACCAGTGACTCAGCTGTGCCTTTGACTTTCTGTGTGTGTGTGTGTGTGTGTGCGTGCGTGGATGGTTGGCCCAATCCCCGGGCTAATTGGTACGATCCATTTAACGAGTTAAACGAGGTGAATTTGGGGGGATCAGGTGGTCCAGAAATTGACACGCGCTCCCCCACACAGATGGCTCACGCTGTCACCAAGCATAAACACATCCACGGCTGATGCACGGACACACTTATAAACCTTCTCCCTCTTTCACTGTATCCACCTCACACGTTTCATCCTCATCATGATACATGCAGCTGTTTCACGGAGGGTTTTCCCTCTCACAGCAGCAGGGCTTTAGTCCAGTTTGACTGTCCTGCTGGAACCAAGCGGACACCTGTCACATTAGATTAAGTCAACATGACTCCACATTTATGGTCTCTAGCCTGAATCATGTTTTATTTATGCAGGTTAAAAGTTTCATGTGAGGCTTGTGTTTTGTTTTAGGAACTTTTTAAATTCAAAATAGAAAACTGAGCACCGAGCACAGGATTTCCAGATGTTAGAGTCTGTGTGATACAGTTTTTATTCATAACTCTGTGGCGTGCTCGATATCAGCTTCTGGTCCAAATCTTGACTGATGGAGAGCTGCTCTTGCCTTATCAGTGCCACTGATACCTTGAATTTTCTTTGTTTACTATTCCTGATAATTTATTAAATCTTATCAATCAAAAAAGCAATTATAGCTGAATCAATCAATATTAAATTACTTGGCTGCAAACAGCTGACAGAGACAGTTAGTGGGCAGCTGGTGAACCATACAGTGGAGTATTCACGAGCTAAAGAGCCGGGAATTTATCTTAGATGTTGGTAGAGACCAAGAGCAGATATATACTGTTGAGACAAACGTATCTGGAAAAGGACGGGGGTGTTACTCTAAACTTCTGGGTGTGGCAGTAGGTGTAGGAGGTTGTTTCCTTACTTTTGAAGGCAATATTACTGCCCCCAGGTGGCCAAAACTAGAAGTAAACATAATTAAGGTTAAGCGTATTTTGACGTATGAACAGGCTTAAATGAATAAACTGATAAAACAGACTTCTGTCAGCAATCCCCTATCGACTGTTGGAAAGCAGCAAGGTCACTGGTTGACCTGTCAAGGTATGTTGCCATGTTAACCAATCAGCTGCATTGATCTATTGGTGTTTGAGTCAAGGGCACAGCCAATCAAATTCCAGCGACCTGGGCTGGTGAAACTGGGATAGTAACAGCAGAACACTGATCAGTACTATAAACAACAGCACACACACCACCAGCTGGGATCAATGCAAACACACACACACACACACACTCTGTCTATAACTTAGGTAATTAAAAGCTTCAGTTTAAAGTAGAATAAAAATAAAAGGGTTGCAGTTTAGTCACATAATTCAGCCCCTTAAATAAATTAATTGAAGAGTTGACAAACCTGCACAAAGCAGACTGAAAACTTCCTCAAGAAAAAAAAACAGACAAATAAATAAATATAAATAAACAGGGATTCGTTATTTGGGATTGAAGTCCTGACAGCATGACTGCATGAGCTACATCATGTCCTCACAACACGAGTAATGCATGCGCGCACACACATGTCAGAGTTTTGCTTCCTGGTGTCAGATATTGACCCACTGGCCCGGTTTCCTCTTACACAACCAGAAACTGGAAAGCTGCTGGATCCAGTCGAGTCGTTACGTAACGGGCAACCAGCTGAGGGACGTCCAGCCTGCGGGGTGTGTGCGCTGCTGGTTTGATTCATCAATACGTGTGAATGAGATGTGTGAATGTTTGATAGATGGGCAGAGGCAGAAATGGACGGTGAGATAATTATTATGCTGGACTGGACCAGGATGACCTGAGGACACAGGGCCCATGCCCACACTCAGCATCGTTGTTTGACATACAGGGATTCTCGTTTAGAGTTTAGGATGCAGGCTAGATTTTAAAACCTTTGATTTTTTGCTCTTCATTTTTGGTTTCATTCTCGATTCTTTGGTTAGGGTTGGATTTTGGCGTTAGATCTATGACTCAACATCATGTTAAAAGACAAATTGGTTCTATCTGCAAGAACTTCTCCACCATGTCTTTGGCTAACTATGACAATAACCTTTTGTTATTAGAGAAATTTTGCTCAGATGGTCTTATAAACCAGCATTTTAAAACCAGCAATTAAAATACATTTAATTCATTTTTCCTTCATTTGTCTGAAGTTGGGTCATCGTTCCCAACCCAACGATGTTTTCCAGTTATTTCTGGAGAATCCCACGCTTGACAAGATATGTCATCTCTATGGAGAGTACTCCGGGGTCCCCTCCCAGTTGGATGCACCCAAAAAAACTCCAAGAGGGCGGGCTTCCAGGACCGTCATGATCTAAACCACCTCATCAGGCTCTTTATCAACACAAAGCAGCAGCGAGTCCTCATCTTACATCTGAAGATAAATTCTTTCCAACTTTTCCAGCTTCACACTTTGCACTCCTCCAGTGATCTAAAGATCTGGTAGGCTGTGTTGTTAGACAGACCCGTGGTGTTGTGGTGCTTATGGTGTCATTTATGTTAGAAGAATAGCGAGGCCTGCCGAAGTGCCTCTGAGCTCGAAACAAACCTGCCTGTCTGCTGCTGTGAGCTCTGCTGGCTGTAATCAGAAGAAAGATGCAGGAAGCTGCTACCTGAGCTACCTGACCTGTCACCTAACACAGACACACACACACACACACACACACACACACACACACACACACACACACACACACACACACACACACACACACACACACACACACACACACACACACACAGAGTTGTGGTTAAAGAGAAGCAATCTGGCTAAGAGCAGCACTCCGCCTTGGTGATCAGTTACTAAGAGCCTCAGGCATTATTCAGCACACACTGAGCAATCAGCCTTCCCTGGACACTGTGATACCACACAGGCTGTATATGTGTGTGAGTGGGTGTGTGTTTAATGGGTTAACTAAAGAGTAAAGGACAAGAGAGAAAGGAAGCAAGTGGGAACATCTGGATGACAGGGAGAGTTAACGGCGTACTAACGACCTTGAAGATCTTCACACATTCGTGGTCTCCAGAGGATAAAATGTAAAAATGGATTAAAACTTATTTATGTCCAAGTACCTGAAATATTAATGAGTTTCCCCTGAGACTCAGCTGGATTTGTGCCATGCTCTGTCTTTGTTAGCTTTAGAGGTCAGTGCAGACGAGAGCGAGGACGCAGATTTAGCCTCTGGGGAGAAGCCCCGGTGTTTCGGTGCTAACTGGTGAAGTCAGCAAATATCTATCAGCACTAACTAATGAAGATCAAATTTGAAACGAAAAGCCTGAAAAGTTGAACTTTTTCTCAACGCTCACAACGTATCCACAGTTCAGTTCAGCAAACCGTGACGTCACAGAGAACGAGAGGCGAGAGTCCTGACGCACGTTTGAATCTTGTCTTACAAACTGAATTTCTAAACTGAGCGTCTCTCCCTCGTTGTCTTTCTCTGTGTCTCCAGCTGTTGAACCTCTTCCTGGCTCTGCTCCTTAGCAGTTTCAGCTCTGACAACCTCTCGGCTCCAGACGACGACGGGGAGATGAACAACCTGCATATCGCTATTCACAGGATCACCCGAGGCCTGGCGTGGTGCCGCAGACAGGTACCCATCTGTGCGTCACTTTGTCAACTACCACAGAGCTCGTTCTTTGTCTCACGCTGTGTTTTCTTTCATGCTGTCTGTGGTGCAGGTGGTGGATTTCTTTAATGGGAACCTGAAGCGTCGTCGTCAGAAGCGAAAGGAGGCCAAAGCCATGATGAAGCTGAAACGCCTCAGTACCATCCACACGGAGGCCAACGGTGCTGTCATAGGTGACATACCTCACAGATTATTTCTGTCGCACACTAACACAGATCGGATGTACTCGTCCTCTCATGTTACCTTTGTTATAACTCACAATGACCTCTTCATCTGGCTAATTTCCTCCTTTCAATAACCAGCCTTGGACTGCTGTCACACAGCCGCGGCTGTTTCTCAGTTTAATGCATGTAAGGCGCTGTGACATCTGAGATTAAACAGTACAAATATCTGGTATTTATAAGCTGCCGATCCATGAAAGATATAAACACATTAATTTGCCGTTTGAAGGTTGTGTGCCAAGCATCTTCTTGGCTGAGAGCCACTCAAAGCCGACCAGCTTTGTTTCCAGGACGTTACTGCCCTCAGCCAAGAAGCAGTCACACATAAACAGCAATCAGCCGTGTCAAGCAGTTAAACAACAGATGTCTTTTCAAAAAGTCTTTGTACATAATTAACAAATGAGATTGAGCTGCTAAATCTATCTATTTAAATAAGATTTTCATCAAAGATCATGGTCACCGTCAAGTTTTATTGACAGGTGTGTCTCTTAAAATTAAACAAAAAAACATGAAACTTCCAGGTCTGATGGCAAAACTCAACGTTTTTAATGAACTAAAGAGAAGTTTCCATGAAGTAGTTTAGTTCCCTCCCAAAGAAATCAGTCTGTCAGAGGAGCAGAAGTCTGATTGTACAGACGTCTCTGAAAAAATGACCTCTGACCTCAGGAAGGACTTTCCTGATGTGAATATGGTCTCAGTCCCTATGCTGAAGTCTTATCTGATAAAATATGATGTGATTTTTTGTACATTAAGCTTCCATTGGTGCCAGTCTCCTGATTTCTTTCATGCAGTTCCATCTTTGACATGTATTTAAGACTTAACTTGATTTATTTAAAGCAGCGGTCCCCAACCTTGTTTGCGCCATGGACCAGTTTATGCTCGACAATATTTTCACAGACCGGCCTTTAAGGTGTGGCGGATAAATCCAACAAAATAAAACCAGTACCGGTACCGCTGATTTAAACCAATCCATCCTGATTTGTTGCCTAAACTTAAATGAACAGCAACATTAAAGCATTCAAGAAAAGAAACTTTCTGCCAGAAAAGCTTCTCCACCTGGTAACTCGGAAGCAGACCCTCTAATATGTAGACATGAAGTTCATTTTATTGTAATGAAAACGTATTAAGTCTTAGACCAGGGGTGGGCAATCCCAGTCCCCGAGGGCCGGTGTCCCTGCAGGTTTTAGATGTGTCCTCAAACCAACACAGCTGATTTAAATGGCTAAATTAGCTCCTCAACATGTCCTGAAGTTCTCCAGAGGCCTGGGAACAAACTAATCATGTGATTCAGGTGTGTTGACCAAGGTGAGATCTAAAACCTGCAGGCACACCGGCCCTCGTGGACTGAGATTGCTCACCCCTGTCTTAGACTGTTACGTGGCCCCGCTGTCTGACCATCTACGGCCTTGAGTTCGGATTTTCTAAACTGTTTAGAAATCAACTTTCATAAAACATCAAATAAAACAAATCCTGCAGAAAGGTAGGGATAAAAATATCTCCATTAGTTCATCCATCCGTCTTTTTCTTCATCCCAGGGCGTCACGTGGAGAAGTACGTGGTGCCGGAGGATGACAGCTACATGACGAATCCCAACCTGACCATCAGCGTCCCCATCGCCCCCGGAGAGTCGGACGTAGAGTTCCCAGAGGAGGAAGAGGACGGGGAGGGAGAGGAGGAGCAGACTGAGGGTTCTGAGGAAGAAGAGGAGGAGAGGGAGGAGGTAAGGAGGAGAACTGACTCTGTGCTGAGCTAACTGAGGTTTTCTGGTTCACACACAAAGATACACACACACACAAACAAACACACACACACACACACACACACACACACAACACACACACACACACACACACACACACACACACACACACACACACACCCACCTGTGTATGACGTAAGAAGCTCAGGTGTGAGGATGAGTCAGCTGCTGTTCCCCCCTGAGGTTACCTTCTAACAACTGGCTGTCTGTCGGCTGGTCTGTGTGTTCAGGTCAGTTCATTAACCCTTACAGGTGCACCGCCGTGCACCACTTGGAGCTCATCTTAAAAAGCCAGAGTTACATACTTAAGTAAATGCACAACAACATATATTTAACTAATTTTCTTTTTCATGCATTTCATTGTTATTTTATCCGAAGGACACTGATTCAGTTGAATTTGACCCGTCTGTGCTATAACAGGCTTCAGCTGTTATTTAACCAGTGCTCATGGAAAGGATGGTTGTGTCTTACAGTAACTGTTTCACTGGTGCCAAGTCTGTAAATTTGCAGTTTTCTAATGTCCATCAGGGGGCGACTTCTGTGCAAAATGAAGTCTTGCTGAGTAAAAGTTGATCTGTGACCTCAGTGAACACTTTACTCATGTTTATGGTTTAAAGATTTATTCAACACATCGCGATATTTATCTTGTATGTCATGGTCCCTGATTAGGGTCAGAAAGGAGCGTAAAGCAGGGAATGATTTACAGTGCGATGTACAAGTTGCACACGCACAGCATCCTCCGGCTCTTCGTTCTGAGCCACCCCAAAATATTTATCATACTGAAATGATTTTTTTAAAACATCAAGAGGCAAACAGCAAGAACTGCTCAGATAGTGCATCAAACCGGGACTTCAGGAAGCAGTGGTCATCTTTTATTTACAGTCTATGGCTCAGACCCCTCCTACTGGGAAAAATGTGTTACTGCAAATATGACACCAAGTAATATAATAACAACAGTCACTTAAAACACCTGTGCTGATTAAAGTTAAATAGACAAAGCCACACACAAAAATCGGAGTTATTCTTTCTTTCTCCTTATGAAGTGAAAACTCTGTACTTTGTGTAAAACTTTACCTTTTCCCGTCTTTCAGGTTAAGCTGTATTAAGGCAGAGAGCGCTGCACAAAAACCTGAAAATGATTTTTAAAAGCCCTCAAACCCGATCCTGGCGTAACATCCTGAGTCACGTGAAACGATTATTAGAAGAAATATTCACAGTTACTTAAAAGTATTCCATTATAAGTTACACAGAAAAAAGCAGAAGCACTGACATGACACTTTCAGGCTAATGGGCGATCGTGGCTCAAGAGTTGGGAGTTCGCCTTGTAATCGGAAGGTTGCCGGTTCGAGCCCCAGCTTGGACAGTCTCGGTCGTTGTGTCCTTGGGCAAGACACTTCACCCATTGCCTACTGGTGGTGGTCAGAGGGCCCGGTGGCGCCAGTGTTCGGCAGCCTCGCCTCTGTCAGTGCGCCTCAGGGTGGCTGTGGCTACTATGTAGCTTGCCATCACCAGTGTGTGAATGTGTGCGTGAATGGGTGGATGTCTGGATATGTAAAGCGCTTTGGGGTCCTTAGGGACTAGAAAGCGCTATATAAATACAGGCCATTTACCATTTACCATTAATAATCGTGACCAGGCAGCAGATTTATTGGATTATTAAAACTTAAAGTGCTAAAGTGTTTCCAAAGGAAACATGAATTTACTTGATGAAACGCTAATAAAAAGGTTGTAAGCTTGTATTCAGCTCTGATCAGTGCTGCTGCCGCCAGTCAATAACGTGCGTGATGATTGATCTGAGCATGTGCAGACCGTTTTTATCACGGCTCATGTGCTGCTTTCATGTGTTGTTTTCATCTTCTAATTATCCCGTGCAGGCTCGATGTCACTTTTCAGCAACTAATCTGTGCAGTGCGTCTGCGGCGGCTCAGCTGCTGGCAGCACGCTCGGCCCAGCAGCTGCCGTCTCATCATTTCTGCTGAGTAAAGCTGAGCGTCCTCCCAGTACGTTAGCATGCAGTGAAGACTTTACTGCTATTAGTTATAGGCAGTTTAATAAAAACATGGCTGCAGTCCAAGAGCACTTTGGACGGCACATAAATCCCAGCTGACCTGGAACTCTCGGAGATTCCCAGTGAGGGCCGAAGCTCACGAGTCCCTATTGTTGAGTCACAACAGCTCAGAGCTTTCAAATGCTCTAATTATCGAAATAAGTCAGACAGGTGCCGCGCTGTTGGCTCATTAGGATTTTTACTTTGAGCTCAGCTGTCCTTCAGCTTTACTCTGATGAACTGTACGCTCAGTACTGCATGTGTACTGTATGTTACTCCTGTTTGTGTAAGTCATTACATTTGACTGTAGCTCTTCACTGTTAAAGGTCAGGTTTAGGTTTGACTACTTTCAAGACTTTTTCCTAAAAAGCTATTACATCACAGTGTGACTGACGTTTGCACTGGAGCAACATTAATATGATCCAGGAGCATCAAAAACACAGGAAAATAACAGCGTGCAGGTCTCACTGTGTAAGGAAGCACTTTATTAAAGTTTCAGTTTCATTTCCACACACTGTTTATCTGCAACTTCTACCAAACTTTAGCAAGATTTCTGCTCAATATCTGTAAGAATAACTTAAGATGTTCCACAATCTTTCTATGCACGGCGTGCACACACAACTACCTTGAGCTGGGATCGCTTTTTAGGGTCCTTCCTCCAGGCTGGAAATGATGGTGATAGAAGGACATGGAGAGGCAGAGGGAGGGGGAGGGAGGGGGAGAGAAGGAGAACAGGTGCACAACATGATTAAAGAGGAGAGGTGATGATGAACCGAGTCAGCACAGGTGTGTACACACACGCACAGACACACACAGGCAAACACACACGACACAAATCTGTCATTTCATGTTAGATACAAAGAGAAGAGAGAGGAAACGACTAAACATCTCCTCTTCCCTCTTCTTCCTCTCCTCCTTCCTCAGTACACACACACACACACACACACACACTAAGAAATGTTAGTTTTATGAGTTTTGTTCCTAAAGGAAATATTACACTGTTTGAAAAATGTGACACAGAGTCTTACAAAGAACTTACAAACACACACAGAGACACGCGGTGTCTGCGGCTCAGTCGAGTTTTTGTCCTATGAATAGATGAAGTGAGGCAGGACACACACACACACACACACACACACACACACACACACACACACAGAGGCATGCAGAGTCTGAATAACTTGCATCACTACCACAGATGCACACACACGCACACTAATATACACCCTTTTAGCACAAACACATCACACACACAGCACAGCAGAGTGAGAAAAATGGTGGACCATAATGCACTGCCGGAGGCCTCCAATTCTGTCTGAGGGACCCTCTTACTTTGAGTGTCTGTGTGTGTGTGTGTGTGTGTGTGTGTGTGTGTGTGTGTGTGTGTGTGTGTGTGTGTGTGTGTGTGTGTGTGTGTGTGTGTGTGTTTTCGTCTCAGTCCATCCATTTCAAGGATAATTTTCATAGAAAGAAAAAGGGAGACTGTGTGTTTGTACCGTCTAAGTAGTTCGAGATCTCCACATTAACCTGATCTGTTAACGTTAACCATTTACTTTAACATCGAGCACATGTAAACACAGGCATTTTAAAAAAGGTTGCCTTAAAAAAATCCATAGCTCAGTTCTCTTCACAACATTGGTCTTTTCAAGGTGCCTTGTATTGTAAAATAAAGACCCTGCAGTATTAGAGAGAGAACCTCAACAATCAGACGATCTTTGAGCAGCACTCGGCGACAGTGGGAAGGAAAACCCCCCTTTTAACAGGAAGAAATCTCCAATAGAACCAGGCTCAAGGAGGGACAACCGTTGGTAGTGATGGCTGTAGCTTAGGGTGTTAACATAACACAAGCATGAAAAAACAGGTGAGAAAAAGTGAGAGTCACTGATTTGTTTAAAAGCTCTGAACACGCCTACAAACAGCCAAGTACCAGATCTCCTCTGCTCTGCTCTAGCTTTAGTGGATCTCTGTATCCGCTGCGTGGTGCAGTAGACATTTAGCCGCAAGGTGAAACATGCAAATACAGCGAGAGCTGCGGCACATGTACACACACAGATACACACAGTGACCTAATGTGAAAGGGCAGCACAAATAGAACAAAGCTCAGGAACATATTTTCCCCCTAAATCGGCTGCTGTTGAGCCAGAGAGGGGGACGGGGGTGGTGTAAATATATGTATATGTTTGTGAGGACCGGTCCTGGTGAGGGTCCGATCACCATCGGCTGGAGGTTCAGAGGAGCTGTCCAAGCATCCGGAGCAGAATCATTTGGAGGTTAGGGTCGTCCTCACAGAGATGGATACGCTAACGCTGTTTGAGTGGGAGGCTGGTTTGGAGGGCGGGACAACAGAAAGAGAGGGAGTCAGAGCATCGCTGCTTTCACAACTCCTTAGCATCAAGCTTTGTTTCCGGTGTGTGTGTTTGTGTGTGTTTGTGTGTGTTTGTGTGTTTGTCTGTGTGATGCAGGAGGGCTGTTTTCCCTCTCTGCCACCGCTGTAACATCTCATTCCCTTTATCCCTTTTTCTTAATTCACTCGAACGTTCAGCAGAAAAGAGAGGAACGGTAACGCGCTGATGCATCGTTCCTCGTCTTCCTCCTGTTACCTGTTACTCTGATTGTCTCATTTCCCCTCAGATCACCTGAAATCCTCCCAGCTGAATGTGGGCGTTTGTAAACTGTGAACTGAATGATGCTGAGTTACAGTCAGCGAGCTATGACGTGTTTCCTGACGTGACCAAACCTCTTCACGAACCCCCTGAAATATTTAACTGGCAGCAGTTACGAGAGACAGAGAAGGAAACAAACACTCTCCAGCTGGGAGGTTTCCATTGTTCAGAGTTTAACAAGCTCGTTGCTCCACTCTGGTTGTGTGGACAGACCACCACCATTATAAAATGACCCTGTTTTTTCCAGCATCTCTGTTTTAGAAAGCTTCTTTTTGGGGTTTAATCTGGGGATGGCCGTGGCTGAGCACTTACTGTAGCACTGTTGTCTCATAATAAACGTGCATCCACACAGGAAGTCCGTTCATCATGCATCACCAGCAGACATTCGGGGCCCAGGCAACCCTTTAGTGTATTCGTCACCCTCTCATATGTCAATCAATGGCATCCTTCGTTCTCATTGGTCGTCACTTCAGTCACTTGCCTTGACTCCCTCGAACTCGGGACCCGCCCACTTTGAGTTGTATTGCCAGTCACTAAATGTTTGCGCTCACACTTTGGACAGCTCCTTTCTGAATGCTGGTTTTATCTGGTTTACTCCAAAAGGTCCAGACTTTTGTCTAGAAGAATTTGGCTAAGATGACCACATCAATGACATCATTTCTCTTTGACATCATAAAGATCTCAGAGTAGAAAAAACTGTGGAAGTCAATCATTTAGAGCAGTCTGAGGCCAGGGCTTTTGACTGGCAGGGCTCAGACTTAGACTGAGATTGAACTCATTTGAACTGTAACGAGTCTTATTTAGCTGGTTTTCATGTTGCCAGAGAAACGCTTTGTTTTTGAGAAAGTATTAAAGACATTTCTTTATTGCAACGTTTAGTTTGCAAACAGATCCATGAGCCAGTCACAGCAGCGGCTTCCTCCTGCCAGGACAGCTCCTCCTGTGAGGCAATGCTGGAAGCACTTTATTAGATTAGATGAGTATTGATCTATTCTGCTTGTTTTTAGCTGCAATTTTTTATTCTTGGATCTACTTGGAGTAGCTTTGCATGATTTAGCTTTTTGAACTTATCCTGGACCTAAATGCAACCCCTCAGTTTGTCTTCTGTCTGAAAAATAACATTTTACATCCTTTCTCTTTAAGGCTGCCCTGCCTTTGGGCCAACTTCCTTCTGATTGGGTGAAAGTTAGGTCTGAGATGTTAGGGATCTAGCAGACAGCAGCATCTCTCTCTCTGTGAGGAAAACTTGGAAAGAGTCAGCGTGACAGCTGATATACATCCTCTCGACCGCAGCGATGTGTGACTACAATCAGCACAGGGACGTGGATGCTAACCTGCTAATGTTAGCCGCACTCAGCGGCCAATCTGGCACCTGAGAGTGTGCACACTTCACAAATACAGGTTATGATGCACACTCTTTGTACAGGTGGTGTTTAACCTTCTCTTTTAATCTGTGCTCAGTCTTGACTGTTCTGATATTTTTATGCTTTATAATCTAAGAACTTGGTCTCCTGCAGCATCCGCACTCACCTGCATGCTCAGGATTTATCTGCAGATGAGAGCAGGCAGCGGCGATGTGACATTGTTCAGCGTCATCACCGACCGTTAGTGTAACTGTGCTTTAAATAATGTGTCTCAGATACTGCCAGACACACACACACACTGGGGGTTTGACCATGAGTAATAGACATGGCTGCTGTGTTTTTGTTAAATACGTAATATTTTGACGTCTAAATAATTGATGCCGGTGTTGTTTTTGGCGAGCCTTCTTGCTGGCTCAGCAACATGAATGAACAATGATTTTTTATTATGTCAGACAATGCGTGTTGGCCAGCTCGTGACCTAGTTATGCAGTTAAATAATGCACCAGCAAGAAGGTGTTGGTGAGATCTGAACAACATTAGTCAGCAGCTGGGGTCAGGTGTAGCTCCACGTCGCTCTGTCTGCGATGTGTAGTTAGGCTTAGATGAACATGAGCTGTCAGCTCCAACTGGACCAGTCTGTGGTTTGGTGTCGGGGTCGAGGGCGGGAATCCAGTGATAAGAAGTCACATTATTCCCCGTGTCACTGCAAAAAGAGAAAGAATCTATTTTACTTAATGCCCAGAATGGAAGCAGCGGTTCTTCATCTCTGTCTTTTACACTGTTTTCATGTTTCATCACACCTGTGGACATCTCACAAATTCACATCTGCTGTCCCACTACAATGTGGGACTACAAAAGCTGCAGTTCTTCTAGTGTCCACTTGAGGCAGACTTCAAGAACGAGTCAGTCCTGTCCAACTTTAGACTCTATAAAAACACTGTTTTGTACTGTTTAGATGGTTCCTAACCTATCCACCTGTGTACTGCCTCTGATTGGCAGGTGATTCTTTTTTGGAAGCTCCAAATCGGTCACATATGGATGCTGGCTGTGGGTCGTCTGTCACTATGCAGAGCTTTCAATTCAATTCAATTCAATTTTATTTATATAGCGCCAAATCACAACAAAAGTCGCCTCAAGGCGCTTTATATTGTACAATAGATCGCACAATAATAAATACAGAGAAAACCCCAACAATCATATCATATGACCCCTATGAGCAAGCACTTTGGCGACAGTGGGAAGGAAAAACTCCCTTTAACAGGAAGAAACCTCCGGCAGAACCAGGCTCAGGGAGGGCGGGGCCATCTGCTGCGACCGGTTGGGGTGAAGAAGGAAAACAGGATAAAGACATGCTGTGGAAGAGAGACAGAAATTAATAACAGATATGATTCGATGCAGAGAGGTCTGTTAACACATAGTGAGTGAGAAAGGTGACTGGAAAGGAAAAACTCAATGCATCATGGGAATCCCGGCAGCCTCGTCTATTGCAGCATAACTAAGGGAGGATTCAGGGTCACCTGGTCCAGCCCTAACTATATGCTTTAGCAAAAAGGAAAGTTTGAAGCCTAATCTTGAAAGTAGAGATAGTGTCTGTCTCCTGAATCCAAACTGGAAGCTGGTTCCACAGAAGAGGGGCCTGAAAACTGAAGGCTCTGCCTCCCATTCTAGTTTTAAATACTCTAGGAACAACAAGTAAGCCTGCAGTGTGAGAGCGAAGTGCTCTAATAGGGTGATATGGTACCACAAGGTCATTAAGATAAGATGGGGCCTGATTATTTAAGACCTTGTATGTGAGGAGCAGGATTTTGAATTCAATTCTGGATTTAACAGGAAGCCAATGAAGGAAGCCAAAACAGGAGAAATATGTCTCTCTTTCTAGTCCCTGTCAGGACTCTTGCTGCAGCATTTTGGATTAGCTGAAGACTTTTCAGGGAGTTTTAGGACATCCTGATAATAAAGAATTACAGTAGTCCAGCCTGGAAGTAATAAATGCATGAACTAGTTTTTCAGCATCACTCTGAGACAGGATATTTCTAATTTTAGAGATGTTGCGCAAATGGAAGAAAGCAGTCTTACATATTTGTTTAATATGTGCGTTGAAGGACATGTCCTGGTCAAAAATGACTCCAAGGTTCCTCACAGTGTTACTGGAGGCCAAGGTAATGCCATCCAGAGTAAGAATCTGCTTAGATACCATATTTCTAAGATTCTCAGGGCCGAGTACAATAACCTCAGTTTTATCTGAATTAAGAAGCAGAAAGTTAGCGGCCATCCAGGTCTTTATGTCTTTAAGACATTCCTGCAGTTTAACTAATTGGTGTGTGTTACCTGGCTTCATGGACAGAGCTGCGTGTCATCTGCATAGCAGTGAAAATTTATGCTATGTCTTCTAATGATGCTGCCTAAGGGAAGCATGTATAATGTAAATAGAATTGGTCCTAGCACTGAACCCTGTGGAACACCATAGTTGACCTTAGTGTGTGAAGAGGACTCTCCATTTACTTGAACAAATTGGAGTCTATTAGATAGATATGATACAAACCACTGCAGTGCAGTACCTGTAATACCTACAGCATGTTCTAATCGCTCTAATAGGATATTATGGTCAACAGTATCGAACGCAGCACTGAGGTCTAGCAGGACAAGCACAGAGATGAGTCCACTGTCAGAGGCCATAAGAAGATCATTTGTAACCTTCACTAAAGCTGTTTCTGTGCTGTGATGAGCTCTGAAACCTGACTGAAACTCTTCAAATAAGCCATTCCTCTGCAGATGATCTGTTAGCTGTTTGACAACTACTCTTTCAAGGATGTTTGATATGAAAGGAAGGTTGGAGATTGGCCTATAATTAGCTAAGACTGCTGGGTCTAGAGATGGCTTTTTGAGTAAAGGTTTAACTACAGCCACCTTGAAGGCCTGTGGTACATAGCCGATTATTAGAGATAGGTTGATCATATTTAAGATCGAAGAATTAATTAATGGCAGGACTTCTTTGAGCAGTTTTGTAGGAATGGGGTCTAAAAGACACGTTGATGGTTTGGAGGAATTAATTATTGAAGTTAACTCAGAAAGATCAATTGGAGAAAAGAGTCTAACTTAACATCGATGGTACTAAAAGTAGCTGTAGATAATATTACATCTGTGGGATGATTATTGGTAATTTTTCTCTAATGATAAAAATTTTATTTGTGAAGAAGTTCATGAAGTCATTACTAGTTAACGTTAAAGGGATTGTTGGCTCAGTAGAGCTCTGACTTTTGTCAGCCTGGCTACAGTGCTGAAGAGAAACCTGGGGTTGTTCTTATTTTCTTCAATCAGTGACGAATAGTAAGATGTTCTGGCTTTGCGGAGGGCTTTCTTATAAAGCAGCAAACTATTTCTCCAGGCTAAATGATGATCCTCTAAATTTGTGACACGCCATTTCCTCTCCAGCTTACGAGTTATCTGCTTTAGGCTACGTGTTTGAGAATTATACCACGGAGTCAGGTACTTCGGATTTGAGGCCTTAGTTTTCACAGGAGCTACAGTATCCAGAGTCGTACGTAGTGAGGAGGTAAAATTATTAACAAGATAATCGACCTCTGTTGGAGTAGCGTTCAGATACTGACTCAGCTTTCACTGAAACATGAATGGTAACCAACTAACTCAGAGGCTGAGAGGCTGCCAGGGTGTTTTTGATGCCCCAAATCATTATTGTCTCTTATCATTAACAGAAATAAGAATAGCTTATTAAACTCTGATGCTATTACCCCAAACACACATGTTTTCTTAAACCCAACACTGAAGCTTGTAGCAACTAAAACTAATGAACGTGTTCCCCGATGGTTCCAATCCCTGCTCAGGCATGACTTGCATGTTGGCTCAACTTTCACTTGACTTTTATGATTCACAAAATACATTTAAAGGAGAACAACAATCATAACCATGTTGTGTGTTCTGACTGCGATATTTAAGGTAAAAGTCAGACAGAGATGTTGGAACCTCGCTGAGAGCGGTAAAGTTAAGCCGGGGATGGTGACAGTGTGATCGGCGGCCTGTCACTCAGAGCTCGGGTTGCAGGTCGCTGATATCTGTTTGTTTTGCTTTAACACCCACCTCAATCCCCACCTAACACCTCCATATTAACACTGAGCCTGGGTTTATTTATAGCACACTCTTCTCTGTGGGTCTTTCAGGGTGTGTCTCTGTCTGTACAGTCAAAGTGGCGTCTTTCATGTTCAGCTTTAGCAGAAGAGTAGAGATTAGCTGCAGATTGTTCTGGCCCATATCTCGATGATTCAGAGTTAAGGTTAAAGTTTGGGACCGGCTGATGTTCATCAGTTTGACAGAAACGTGTTTTCTCCCGGCGTGTGGTGAGGCGCTCGCAGTCCACAGGCTTCCACTTAGGAGACGAGGGTTTGACTTCCAAGTGGGGTTACCATTTTATGATTTTTAACTATTATTTATTATCGCTTTCACTCACTCTTTAGCCGGCCTTGAATATCAATAATTATATAGAGTCTGTTATATAACCAAATAAAGGCCGAAATTCTTTATTTTAAATGTGCGGCTGCGACAGCTGATCAGTCGTAGTGAAGCTAACAAAACCACCGCAGCCATTCATCTCCCTCTTGTTACGTCCTCCTCTCTTCCAGCTGTAATTCCTTGTTTTTTCCCCTCTGCTGTCGTCCTCTCTCTCTCCTCTGCTACTCTCTATATCTCTCGGCCCATCTCCCCGCTCCCTCCAGCTCAGTTGTATGTAATTTATTTCCAGTACACAAACAGCTCACTGTAAATAGAAGCTGTTAAGCCGCTCCGGCACTCCAGTTTTAATAGACCCTTGGTTTGGTTATGTAATGATTAAATAGCTGACCGAGCCTTTAATGGCGTTATAAATCACTGAATGTGGTTTTTTACTGTCTTGTAAAAGCTTGGAATCAGCTGGTCGACATGCCCACGGTCAACAGCCAAGGTCAAAGGTCACCAAAGTGGCAGTCATTGGCAATTGACCTTTAGATGCTTTTGCTCCAACGGGATGGGAAAGTTTTAAATAATTTAAGAGTGTTATTAAGACGGCATTGTTCTCGCCAAATAAAAGCTCCTGTGATTTATTGTTTGCTTGTCTTTTCTAAGCTCGGTGCTTCAGGTACGCAGCGGCTGCAGCCTGGATACCATCATGAAGCTTCATAATCATCTGCTGTAAGGCATTCTGGCTCCTTTTATAACACCTCTCGACCTCCCAATGACTCTAATGTCAAAATTGCTCTTGTTTAAAAGCTTCATAATTCAAATGGTGCAAAACATTTCAAGAATACACTACGTCGGGTTTCTTGCTTTGAAACAGGAGTTTGTGCCCAGCTTTTCTGTTCCCTCCAAAGAAGGCAGCGAATCCCTGCAGCATCACTGCAGCCTTTTACACGCTCGTCCTAAACAACTCTAAATGAGCTTTTTACGTGTTTCACTGCGGTTAAAATATATTCGTGTGGATTTGCTCAGATCAGCTGCGTACAGGAGCACTCCTGCTTTAAATGGTGACATGTGGCAGAGACACATCCGGGTTGACACAAAAGCTGAAGGTTAACTGTCACTGTTGCTTTGGTTTAGGCATAAAAACTCCGTGTCCACGCTGTGATTTGGGCTAAAACAAAGAATCCAAGAAGCCTGACTTATCTGATTTCTCCAAGCTAAACACCAACACTGTTGTTGGAAAACTAATGAGTGAGCCGCAACGCGTTTCTTTATTTAGATCATTTAGAAACAGCTCCACCGTCAGGATGCCTGTGAGGCAGAGCAGAGGAAACACTGGAGTCAGACTTCAGATTCGTCCTGTTCATTTCCAGCTCCGTGTTTTTAATCTGTGACTTTACTACAGCAGCTTTGCACAGTTCACACTGATCTCATCCTGGGCTTTGATGCAGCCCCTCAGTTCTTCCTCTGTACCCACAAAGAGGGTTTGAACAGCAGGTGGGCGGAGCTTCTGTGCCTGAGACGACCATATTAAGGATGTCCTGTCTCTGTGACATCATATAGAGCAGAAAGCAGAAAAAAGCCTCGACTTCTGGCTCACAGAGATTGCTTTTCCATGCAATGATGTCATTGTTTGAAGCTTTGGCCATGTTTAGTATGAACATCCACCAGTGAAGCAGGAGACAAATAAGCAACATAAGGAAAAGCACGAGTGGACTGAAGCTGGTTGTTGGCTCTTAAAGGCATGAATGTCCCTTTAGGAACAGCTGAGCATGTGTGTGACTTTCCTCTGTTTGTGCCAGGTGTACCCAGTCCTCACAGCTGTTTGAGTGTGTGTGCGTGTGTGTGTGCACGCACCCTTAAATGTCAGCTAGTAAAACGGACTGTGACCCTGACTGCTACCACGGTCTCAAGCTGGTGACCTCTGACCCCGGTATAGTTCAGGATCCCCGCCGGCCGATGTCCAGGTGCTGTCTGCAGAGACAGGTGGTGGCAAATGGAGGCGGCGGCCTGGCTTTGATTTCTCCTGTCTGTTATGAAATGGCCGACATCAAAACCTCCCGGATTGGATGTCGATGAGCTCTCGAGCTGCAGCTCCGCAGAGTTACTTCAGAGAAACACAGAAGGACATCCTCACCCACAGCACCAGCACCAAACATACAGTTTCATCTAAAGAAGCAAAGATCAGTTTTAACTCCGACATTTTCAAACTTCTGCTGTTGATGTGAAGACACAGGAACCCAGGCGATCATGTGACATGATCCCCACATTAAATCAGTGTATATAACACCAGTGTTAGCTTCATTTGGATCACGTGACTGCCATACATCTAAAGAAGGTGAATTATGTTGTAGTCTGCTGTCAGTGACTGGTAGAAATTTAATTTTAATAAAGCTCCAGAAGCTTCTATAGCAGCTACATGAGCAGCACGAAACATGCAGTCATTTTTCAAAGCTTTCTCTGTTAAAAAGGGGTTTTTCCTTCCCACCTTCGCCAAGGGTTGTCTGTATTTTCAGTTGTGTTTACCTCATAATATAAAGCACCTTGAAGCAGCTGTTGTTGTGCTCTGGTGCTGTACAAATAAAACTGAAGTGAATTGATTAAATTCAATGAATTGAGCTGTAACTCTGACGCCTGGTGTTGCTAAATTCACATATCCACATAGATGCTTTGTTTGTGAGCTGCAGAGTTGTCTCGCTTCTCTGTGAAGCATAAACCTTCCTGCCGTCTGACCGGCCAACACACCGTGTGTTTCTTGACCTGCTCGCTCAGCTGTTTTCTGCATGTGTGATGTCATTACTTTGTGCTGCAGAAGATGTTTCTCCACTTGGAGCTGCTCATCTGACTAAATTTAAGAGTCTGCACTTCTGCCTCCATCCATTTCTGCTGCCTTCTCACTCGTTTCCCTCTCTCTGTCTCTCTCTCAGCCTTGTGTAAATATGAAATATATCTTATGTCTGTATTTGTTAGCATGAAACAAACAAAAAGGCAGACTGCAGGGAACACAAAATGTTGTGTTGGTCCTCGTTAGTAGTGGACATGCCATTCCTCCTGCCTAGTGAAGACGAACAATGCGTCACGCTTGGCTTTGGCAATGAATGAATGAAATGTCTGTCACTATGGCAGCTACCTGCTGAACAAACAACTAAACACTCCATTGTTGTGGATTTTCAATTTATTGTCTATTCAGAGGGTTTCAGACGCATAGACTGTATATAAAAAATGGATTACGCCTCTGTGACATCACCATCGGTTTCAGATTTCTGCATTTTGAAGCTTTAGTGTTTGGGCCGCTGCCTTGTTGAGTTTAAGATAAGAAATCAGCCATTTGCTTATTTTGAGCTCTGAAATATTTAATTTTGGCCCATAAACTGTAAGTGGAACCCTCGAGTGTTTTCTCTGTCACCATCTTGGTATCTAGAAACCAGCGAAAGTGCTGGATCGAGTCAGCAGGTGATGAGCAAACCCTGGGTTATCCTAATTCTGATTATAATAAGGACAATAAATTAGAGAACTAATAGACCAAAAGACCTGAAACAGTCAAATCATTGATTCAGAGTGGCTGTGAACACAGGAAACTCAGCGAGGAGACCAGATGCAGAAGTCTGAGTAAGTCAGTCACACATGAACTCAGCTGAGGAAACTCGAACATTATTTTAAGTCACGCACTTTGTTCGAAGACATTTTCAAAAGCTGTTTTCCTTTTGGTTGCAAACAACTGACAACTAAATAACTTTTGATTATTATTTAATTATTATTAGAGTACCCTCCATGTCATTGTGAAAATTCATAATAAATATTCTTGAAATACTTTCTTTCTTTTACTCGACAGCCAGTTGTTGATTAGATACACACTGAAAAAATACTTCAAAATATTTTGCACTGAATTATAGTGCGTGGCAAACTTTATGATATTCTGGACCTTTGTTTGAGGACATTTCTCTAACTGGGCCTCCTTAAATTTAATTGAGTGTCCCAGGATTACAGGATTTAAAAAAAGAGAAAAAAACCCTCAAACGCTGTCAGGAAAGCTGAACAGAACATAACGCTAATGAATATAAAGAGCTTCACTTTTCGTTGTCATTAAATGAATAAAGTGGACAAAAATAAAAGACAAAGCTGCTATCTGTGGTCTTTCTTCACTTGTGTCTTCCTTAAAAGAACATCATCAGAATCTTTCAAATCAGCAGATGTGGGTGATTACACAAAGCTTTTTCTACTGAGTGAAGACGTGTTAAATAAACCTGCTGATGCACTCGAAGCACAGGCGCTTTTCATTATTTGTAATATTTGTTTTTTATGTGCTTGTTCTCTTACTTGGATTACAGTAATCAGAGTACATGTGACTCTAATGTTCGTGAATGTGTTGCGCTGCCTTCTGCTCCTCTCTGGCTCCACAATAGAAACAGCTTATGAATAGAAATACATTTAAACTGCTCATTATAGACGTCAACTGTCAGGAGGTTTTGGCCCAAGGCTGCTGCGTGTGTGTGTTATATTATCCACTTTATGTGTGTGTCTCTTCACGTGTATGTGTGTGTGTGTGTCAGAGATTAGCTGTGTAGTCACATCTGTTTGGTTTCACCTTTGCGTGTGTGTGTCCAAGGCTGGCATTCGTCACAGTGGCTGCTTTCTGTTCCCAGACTCTGCATGTATTCATGAGTTAGCTGTTGACACAGGTAGTTAGCTCACCTGTCCACACACACACACACACACACACACACACACACACACACACACACACACACACACACACACCCCCTGCTGTGTCTTTTTTCCTGACAGTCAACAAAACTTGCCAAATTTCCTTC
The DNA here is from genome assembly GCF_013358895.1 of Oreochromis aureus. Taxonomy (NCBI): domain Eukaryota; kingdom Metazoa; phylum Chordata; class Actinopteri; order Cichliformes; family Cichlidae; genus Oreochromis; species Oreochromis aureus. Next base: position 37,129,082 of record NC_052950.1, on the reverse strand, counting down.
CTCAGTCCTCAGCAGAAAACCTGTTTCCTATCCCTCCATCTCCCTCGTCCCTTTGTAGAGTTAAACTCCCATGATGCTTAGCAAACAGGGACCTTTGAAGTCAGCTGGGATGAGGGGGACGTGGGGGGGGGGGTATTTCCTAACGTCTAGTTTTGCCCAGATCTTTGAGTCAAAGCGAACAGACGGCAGTTTTCCTGGCGGTGAGAGGGAAGGTTTGGAAGGTGGCGTCTCTCTGTTTTCTCAGCCAGGATTCAGTTACGTAACATTAAATCTGACTCATTCAGCCTCGACTGCATCAAAGTGACAATCGCACAAACAAAAAACGCACAAATACATACAAACAGCTTGAACAGCGCTCATAGTAAAACGAATTCAGGTGCGAGCAGTGATAGGAAGCCTTTCTTTATGGATAAATTTGGAGATGTGATTTCTTATTGTCAACAAATGAAAATGTCAAGCGTGTGTGTGTGTGTTTGTGTGTATGTGTGTGTTAGAGCTCCACTGTTGCCCAGGGACTATTAAAAACACACTCTGAAATGTGTTCCTTTATTACAGAGAACTGACAACACCAGTTGGAGCAAAAATGGAGTTATTTAAAAGCCTTAAAGGCAGGGAGGAGGTTTGGGTGGATGGATAGGTGGACATAACAACAGAGAATGAGAGTAAGAGGCTGCTGATAGTCAGCACTGGTTTCAAGGACTTTTGCTTTTGGTTAAAGGTTTGGTGAGTTGCGTAAATCATTTACACACAAAGAGTTTTTCTTTTTTTTATGAGGGTGAATTTGTTACAGTGTATTTGTTGTGTTATGTTGTGGTTATGGTTGTTGCGTTGGTCACTGTTAGCATTAACTGTGACATCAGCACACTCCTGCATGTATTTATAGTTAATGATAGAGCTGATCCAGCTTCAGGGCTGGAAGTCCTAATAGGAAACAAATCGATTGATTTTGGTGCGTGCCTCTGTTCACAAGCATGAGAACACTGAGCCAGCGTGGAAGTACCTTTAACCTTCTTTAATGGCCACCAGGGGGCGACCTGTAGAAGTCTCATCTCTCTTTTCCAGTTCCTTCAGTAGGTGAACTCCTTCTGGCTTGATGGGTTCAGTCACTAGTTTTTAGTCATAATTAATACAACATTAACTCAGTTTTGTTAATTAAAGTCAGTCTAAGAGTCAGAAGGAAGAGTAACCAGGATTTGTGTGTGGTTTCAAAATCTGTTCCTCCCCTCGGTTGTCAAAGTGAAAACACTCAGCTCGACTCTTCATAACAGGTCTGTTCTAACCACTACAGATATTTTTAACTGTTAATGATGAAATAATGAGAAAATATTAAATAGCAACTGAAAAACCTCACTTTTTAACCTATCAGTTGGCAGCATGTTCAGACTGATTAGCCTTTAGTGGTTTGGCTTAAACACTCTGAGGTCGTTTTTATATCAGTGCCCAAGTGCTGTCAGTCAGAATGATTTTTTTCATAAATACAAAACAGAAGAATAATTTCAAAACAGCTGACATGTATTGATTGCTCACATTAGGGTTATGATTGGAACCAATGAATACTCAGAGTTAAACTGACTGTTAGCATTAGTTAACATTAGTTCAGGCAAGCCACAGAGTTAAGTGCAACCTGTTAGCTGATACCCTTCTGCATGCATTTAAGTGGTAGCTCCAGTATAGGGCAGGTTACATAAATGGCTTTAACCTTCCTACAGTAGTTGCTGCATCTGCAAGCTGTTTTCCAACCCACCTGCACCTAATCCGTGCAGTCGTCTTCTATTCGTCTTTATTTATTTATTAATTTTAATAGTGAGTAGGTGATATTAACCAGTCGCAGGTCGATGTGGTGAACGTGACGAGTCCATGACTGGTTGTTTGTTTTTGTTTTATTCAGCCGAAAGACGACATCAGCCTATCAGAGGGCAGCACGGTGGACCTGAGGAAGCCTGGAGAGGAAGAGGATGAGTACTCAGAGATGGCTGAAGAGGCAATGGACCCTGACAACTGTTTCCCAGATAGTAAGCACAAACGCAGACACACACACAATTAAAAACATGCTGTTTAAGGATGATTTTGATTGGCTGCTGCTGTGCATCTGAGCATGTGTTGTGTCCCTAAGATGGACTGGCGGCATGTCCATGGATGCCTCCCTGTGTCAGCAAGCTGATGGACAGATGGAAAAGTAACACTGCAAAGAATAACTTCCTTGTTCTCCCCATCCACAGATTTATTTTTGTCCTTGTCAGCCTTTATTCATTATCTTTAAACTTTAAGAACTCTGATGTCAAAAACAGCTAATTCTGCTGAAAGAATTATTGTATTTAATTAACCCTCTGGGGTGTAAATCTTCATAGGTGATGACCCCATCCCTGTTACTGTTAACGCCAGTCATTATGTTCCTGGAAAACACAGATCAGAAACAGGGTTCAGCATCTGTAAGAATGGGAGTGTTTATTTATCCCTCTGTTGTGTTTGAGGGGTTCTCCTGTTTATCTTCATCTCATCGAATCAGAGCACATTCCAGAAAGCAACCTGTGTCTGCGATAACCACACCAAGACAGAATGCCTTTATTGTGCTGGCAGTATCGATACAAGTACCAGAAGTGTTAAAGCTCAATGTCAAACCTGAGAAAACATTGACAGCCGGCAAAAAAAGATTTTTTCTCCCCCTTTAATCAACAGTTAAACAAATGAAGCAATCAAAAGTATCTTTATTTTAATGGAATAATTAGAAAAGCTACATCGTTTGTTACATGTTTAACAGAGCAATTTGTAACTTGTTACAACATTCCCAAAACCACATCCTTACTTCAGCTCCACCATGATGCACATTCACAAGATTGTTTTCCATCTTCTTAGTTTCCAAAACGATGTACTTTACTGCTTCAGTTCATTATGCAGATTTTTTCAGTTCCTTCTTTTTCCATGTTTTAATCCAGCTTTTATATCAAGTTGTAAATCCACCACCATTTTAACACCAGTACAATCATTACATTTCTGTATCTCAGTGTCTGTTGAAGCTGTGGAGCTGTATCCTTTCAGACTCTCATGGTTTCACTCGCCATGAGAGCCCATCCACACCTCCTACTTGCCCCAAAACTTTCAGCAAGAGATTTATGATCCTGTTCTGACTAACCCGGGTGAAAAGCAAGCACCTTGTTTCCTTCCTGACTCAGCCGGTTTCCTCCTGGAGCGCAGAGATTTGTCTTAGACGCCGTTTGGCGCAGGCTAGTGTGGCAATGATGCAGAGGCACAGGGGAGCAAGAGAGAGTGGGGGAACACTGGAGTTTTATTGGGCTAACATCAGCCAATGAAAGGCAAGTTCATGGAGAGCGGAGGTGAAATATGATGTATTATGTTCTAACGGTAGCTGCAGAACTTCAGGCACATTTATTTCTGTCTGTATGTAGATGACACACAGCTGTTCATTTGCATATTGCCAGATTTCATTTTCTTCACATGCACTTTACACAACGTTGTACGAAGATAAGAAAGATAAGACGGAGCAGGTCATTATCAGAGCAAAAGAAGAGAGTAGCTGTGATTTATAGGAGCCACAGTGGGACAGCTGGTCATCAGTCAAATAACCTGAGGTCAAACATCATCCTTACCTTTACTGCTGTCTGAAACAACAAACAACATGGGAGTGCAAAGCAAAGCACAAAGACGTGCAGTGCCGTGTCTGACTTTCAAAATAAAAGTGCTGGGGTAGTTATAGGAATTGAACACACATTTTCAAAATAAAAGCCAAGCTAATTTAAGCTTTCAGGGACAAATTTTACAATCAAAGCCTCCAAGCTTTTTGCTTTTTTTGATACAGCTCTATAGTCCACTTCTTTTGTTTTGCTCTACACTAAAAGTTTAATGAGTCAGATTATGAGAGTGACACCATTAATGCAGCATTTAAAATGCATTCCACAGATTGTGCTGCCATCGGCCTGTACACACAGGATCTGTGGGGGTGTCCTGTGGGGCACTTCAGCATTAGAATTGGATCCTCTGAGATAAGATCTGTTTTATTGATCCCAATAGGGAAACTCATTCTCTGCATTTAATCCATCCTGAGATTTCAGAACTGCAAAGCCTGGGGACCAGCTGCAGCTGTAAGCCAGTACTGTAGTCAAGAGCACCGTCACAGGTGAATAAAGCATGTTTTTGATGGGAGGAGAGACCAGAGCTTCCCAAGGAAACCCATGCAAGCACACATAGAAGGTGCGAAATTTTCACGATAAATCCCAGGATCCAACTGCTGAGAAGCAACAGTGGCAACCACCAAGCAATGAGCTTCAGGGCTTGCGTAACTGAGCGGCCTCCACGGCACGACCAGTTCCAGAAAGTCTCATGGATTCTTGATTAGATTGGGATTTCGAGAGTATGGGGGCAGCTCATTGGCTATGATTAATGTCATGCTCCATGAGTCATTTAGCTGTTGTTGTAAAGTTTCTGTGGCAGCATCCACATGAAAACCACGATGCACAGTTCACTTTAAGTGAATCTGCTGCATCCCTTGGGATCTTTTTTGTGGTTTCAAGTTCCAGTGAAAGCATCTTTTGTATTATGCAGATATGAATGCCATTTAATTTGATTAGAGACGTGTAAAGTGCTTAGCTATTTTTCTTTGCTGTGATAGTAGTTATACATTCAATTAAGTGCATTCCCATCTGGTTTAGTTCACGTATTTCCCAAAATGATGGTAGAATCTGGACATGTTCGTCTATTACTGCCTTTTTGGTCACGAGCTTGGTTTAAAGTACAAAGCCTCTGACTTGCAGGGAGTGGAGATGCATCCCTGCAGTCACATAATGGTTCCACTAACCACAAGCCCATCCCGCCACCCACTTGCCCCAATACTTTCACAACGAGATTTATGATCCTGTACGGACTAACCCAGGTGAAAAGCAAACACCTTGTTTCCCTCCTGACTCAGCCGGTTTCCTCCTGGAGCGCAGAGATTTGTCTTAGACACAGTTCAGCAAAGCCAGCAATGCCACAAAAGAGACACAGGAGCTGTCGGGTGATGATTTGCACATGTTGGCAAAATCACTCAAAACGTATCGACAACTAATTTAATTTCTTTAAGTTTTTCAGTTAAACCTTTACGTCTGTATTTGGCTTTGGGAGGTAATGTGAGGTTACAGAGGGAGGAGGCTCAGAAAGAATCAGGCCAGCCAGCTGGAAAACCCTCTCTGTGGAACACCTGCAGTGAATTCATTAGTGAGACTCCATCGTGTTACATGCAGTGTTTACAAGTGACAAACATCTTGAATGACTCAGAGCAATTAGACAAACTGTAGATTATAACAATGCAAACCACATTTTAAGTCCCCATGCTTACAAAAAAAGTATCTACTTTTGTGTCCATTTATCAGTTTGTTAATTGATAAAAAAGAATACAAATAAATGCTAGTTTATAAATTGGACTAGATTTTGCCAAGAGACTCCTTCCAAGACTATATTTTCTGTTGTGTGTGTGCTGTTACAGTGTTGGACGCTCGTGTTAAACATGGCCAGGATGGACATAGCCAAGGGGTCAGTGGGCTCCACATTTTGAAGCCTCAGTGTTAGCATTTTGGCTGCTACAACTTTGACTTGCTACCACCAAAACTCTGTGTCCAAAGCGTGAAGTCGCCGATACCTGCTAATTAGTGCTACGTAACAGACTGCTAAAATCCTTGAATTTAACTCACTGAAACTGAAGCACAGGCTTTTTGTACCATCTGCTAGTACAATTAACTGCACAGACAAGCCCTTAACCTTGAGCCTGAATTGAATCCAAACAGGTCTGTTATGAAAAACTGGCTGGAATTAGCCACAGAGGCCAAACCGTTCTTCATAGCAGGCTGTAAACATGTTTATGTCTGCTGTACTCTTGGACATTTTGACATGGAAGTCTGTGAGGACTGCAGTTTTTAATACTTCCACACTGGCTTTATTCTTCACCCACATGGACTTCCACTTGATAATCTCTAATATCTCTAATATGGTCATTTCAGGCTGTGAAAGCAATACAAAAGCCACACTCGCCTGCTCTTCAAGCTTTCTATTTGAAGGAGAGCCAGTAAGAGTGAAGTGGGCTTAAAGGAGCCTGTTTCAGATGATATTTACCTCCCCCTCCCCTCTGGCCAAGTACCAAGGTCTAGTGTACGGTAAACAAGGATTATTATGAACTGTGACTTGTGCAAAGCCACTCTAGTAGAGTTCAAAAAGCACAGCCTTTAAGATTAATAGAAACAGTTTGACTTTTACACTGTTGGTTACCAAATGAAACAGTGCAATGCAAGAATGGCCCACACATTATGACTCCCCACAGGAAGGAAATACATTTTACAGTTTAAATACTACCCAGTAAAGACAGCCTGCATGCCAGAAGCACTGAGCATGAAACTGTACTGCCACACAATTGAGCACTAAGCATATAGGACGTGGACATGAAAGCCTTCCATACATAATAAACATAATTCACTGTGACACAATAGAAGCAAGGCCGGCTGCCACTCTGGTAATTCTGACCCTGGTATCGCTCGGTACTGGATCATATTTTGCGGAGGCTCACTCTTTTCCAGTGTTAAACCAAAGTGGGGCCCGTTCCCAGCGAGCGGTGCTTTGTATGAAAGCGGCTGCCAAACAGCAGATGTTGTATTAGCTTTGATTCATTTAGAAGATTGATGCGTCCATCACGAATGTCCCAACACGCCACCCGCTTCTTCCTGATTCAGCAGAGTCCTTCACAGCAGGCGGACGTTTGTCACCGGCTGGACTCGGATCAGCCGCTGGAGCAGAGACAGCAGAGAGATGAACACGAACGAAACACCTTCTTTACGCTGCAATCCTGTCACCTGTGTGTCTGTGTTAAAGGGTGAAATACTGATGAAAGAGGGAATAGAAGAAAATCAAAGAAGGAGAATATGAAACCAATAAGAAGAAGAAACTGAACAGAGAGGAGATGAAGGGAAGAGTGGCTGAAAAACAGAAACTGAGGAGAAAAAACAAGCCTCTTACTGTCGACCCATCTGGGGTTAGGTTTTGTTTAGGTCTCATGCTACAGAGGCACGTGTTTAGTTCCACACAGACAAAACTGTATTAAAAGTGCTGGAAATTAACTCTAAGTTGGTGGAGTTTGAGACCACGTGTTGCTCTGAGTGACCCGGCGGGCCGTGCGTTGCCGCTGACTCTCCTCTCCAATCAGTTTTAAGTCATTGGAGTGGAACAAGAAGAGTCATCGAGATATTTTCACCACACTGACCCTCAATGGGTCACCAGCGAGCGGGTGCATGATAAGAAGCTATAGAGGAGAGGAGATGAAAAACAAATGAGTAAGATGTGAAAAGAGACAAAAGGAAGTGAGAAAAAGTGCAAAACAAGGTGGACCTTGACTGTACGATCCTCCGTACATCTTGGGGAAAAAAATGTTGTTCTGGCTGACACAGAAGATGTGATGATGAAGATTGGAAGGATGAAGATGTGGATAAAATGTGTGAGAGAAAAGGAAGAAAGAGCTGCTAATTAGAATAAAAACAAAAGCTCAAGAGAACAACGGAGACGAAAGGAAAACAGAAGGGAGAGGAACAGGAAGCGAGGACAGAAAGGCCCAGAAGGAAAGATGATGATGGTGGTGATGATGATGATGATGATGATGGTGTTTGACCTGTTGACCTTTTGACCTTACTGACATCAACAGATTTTTGGATAGAGAAACAGATTTCGACCTCCGGCGTGCTGCTGCTGTTGCCGCCTGGCTTCCCTCCTGACTCAGCTCACAGTCCCTTTACACACTGGACCAGTACCACCAGTATGCTGACACAGCTCTGTGCTGCTGTGTGTGTGTGTGTGTGTGTGTGTGTGTGTGTGTGTGTGTGTGTGTGTGTGTGTGTGTGTGTGTGTGTGTGTGTGTGTGTGTGAGGGGAGCAGTGGTTCCAGCGACTTGGCCAGCTGCTGCAGAAGTAGGCCAGGAAAATGACTAACAGCAGCAGGCAGGCACCAGCTGTGTGTGTATATGAATACGAGGAGGAAGCAGTTTACTTTGCTGTGTGTGTGTGTACGTGTGTGTGTGTGTGTGTGTGTGTGGCCATCTGGATGTTCAGGACAAAGGCAGAGTCCCGGGAGGGTTTTAACATCTCCACGCTGCCCCACGTTTAAACCCACGGTCAGGCGGTCCCCACTCGTAACAGTTTTATAAAGATTTATTGGCGGCGCTTCAAAGCAAACGTGACCAGATCTCCATCCTGATATCCTCACAGCTCATCACACATGGTCAGGGGGTGACTACATTATTGTAATCACATTACATCTTTCATTTACCATTATGTCGTTACTTGCGTTACAGAGGTTGGCCAGATAGAAATGGGAGAAACACATCAAACGTGCTTTTTTTTCTGTGCTGCAATCAGCTGATTTCAGTTTGCGTGCTGACAGGAGGGAAACGCGGGAGCGGTACGCCGATACAGCTTTTGAGGAGCTGTTTTGTCTTCATTACTTTTATTTTTGATGCACAAAAGGACAAGAGCGTGATGGTAAAGTGGAAACTGTGTCCAGGACAGAAACAGCCGCATCGTGCCACTAACACAACTTCAGCTCTTTGCTAATGCTAGCTAATGCTAGCAGAGTGATCTTCCACCTGAAACAAAGGTAACAGTGATGGGCAGTCGGGCCCAAAGGTTTGTAACCTGTTTTTAATAGTAGAATCACCATGGCGATGGCTTTGAAGTGTCTTTGTGCTGGCCTTTGTCCTTTGTGTTCAGACATAAAAACTAATAGAAAGATTGTATGTGGGTCATCATTATGACAAAGTTTTGTGTTGGTGTGTAGGTCTGTAGCTTAAGTGTCATATTGTTAAGTTATAGTTTTAGAGCACTGACTTTCAGGCCACTTTAGAGATTATCGGGACTGGAGTGTTAATGCCACGAGTAGCGTAACAAATTAGGAACTAATTAGGAGCTTTCTTTAGGAACTAAGTGTGTAACGTACTGCATTACTTTAAAAAACAGGAAGAAGTCATGTAATATATTACCTGATGGGCATGATGCCAACACTGGTCATGTTCTATAGGCGTTCTGTAGTTTTACTATTAATCCTGGGTTTGAATGTAGACGTGACAGCAGTAAGACACGAGTAAAGAGTGAAAAGACATGTGAGGAAAGATAAATAAGAAAAAAAAAGGTGAGAAATGAAAGAAGGAAGGTTCAGTCTCTTGGAGAACATTAAAATCACACAGATTCAAAGTTTTCTTGCTAACATGCAAATGCTGGAGGTGTGTTTTTAATCCTCACAGCACTGCAGTGCCAGCTTTGAAGAATCGTTTCTGTGCATCTTCATGTCTTCATATATATATATATTTATATACATGTGGTATATGTGTGTGTTCCTCCATGCTGTGATTACAAAGCACAAAAAGCAGCGTGCCTCCCTGCTGCTCCCTCTAGCTGTCAGGAAGACAGAGTGTGTGTGTCGGCCTGAATGGTGACGCTCCCCCGCCGCTAATTATTCATCAGGCGGGAAGAAAGGTCGGTCGAACAGGGAAAGCTCAGCGAGTAGCGCTAACGAGCCGGAGAACGGCAGCATAAAGAAACTCCTCAGATGAATGAAGGTCATCGGTTTGCTTTCACATTTCCTGCTTTTACCTGATCAAACCAAACAAAGGCCTCTTTATTTCTGCTTTAAAGGGGAAATAATTACCCGAGCATTCAGTGAGGGGAAGACGGCTCCAAAAGATGTACTTGACCCTGAGAGACCTGAGCTCTGAAGCAACACTCCTACTTTCTGAGAAGAAGTTCACATGTATGCAGTCGTAAGTGGGAGCTGGATGAAAGGGTCAGTGTGAGGTTTATCTGTGGGAGCTGATAAAGGTCGTGTATTCGCTTTTTTAAAGCACACACTGAAAACAGAATCTCCTCCTTCTGCTCAAGTGTGAAGCATTAAAAAGATTTCACACGGCAGAAAATCGGCTTACATGGTCACCTGACATTTATTACATGAGATATACCAAAGATGACATATCACAACAATCTCCCTGAGCGAAACAAACCCAGCAAACTCAAAGTAATCCTATACTTAATGCACTTCATATTAAACATTGTGCGGTGCTGCTTTACAGTTTAATGAAAGAAAAGAGGAAAATTTAAGGCCAGTTCAGCTCCCAGACTCTTGTACCACACAGTGACCCCGTGCTGTGTGAATAGATGCAGTGTGCGGTTTAGCATCGTCTTGCTGACATATGCAAGCCCTTCCTGAAGGATGAGAGGATCTGTTGCTCTAAAACCTGTATCAGCATTGATGCTGCCTTTCCAGGTGTGCAGCCTGCTAATTCCTCACACTCGCATCCAATCAGAGATTCGGGCTTTTGAACTGAGTGCTGATAACTCTCTCCTCTTTAGTTCAGAGGATGTGCTGTCCACCTTTTTGGCAGCAGTGTTTCTGGATCGCGTTCCCATGTCCCTTCTTCTCTGCACAATGATGCGTTAACCTGCGTGTGTGGATGGGATGGTGAGCTGTATTCCCAGACAGGCCTTTCTGGAAGCATTCCTGACCCCATGCACTGATTCCCATCACAGAATCAGGTTTTAAACGCTGTTCTGCCTGTTTGTTTAGTTCAGATTCAGATTTTGTGGATATAAATCAGATATTTATTGACATGAAATTAATATGATGTGATGGCCCATTTTAGCCCATACAGAGTGGTTGCTAGGTAACACAAAGATGTCATAATATCTGATAGACATCAAATCCTTCAGGGTCCTGCCACGTTAGGTCACTTAGCTCCTGCTACTGTATAGTTTAGTCAGGATGGTGACTTTTAGCACGTTATATCTCTCCCCACCACATTTCTCTCAGTGCTTGTTTTTCGTGAGCTTGCTCAGTGGTTTAATTTCCCTGCATTTACAACCAGTCTCCCTCTGGCTTTATGTTTTCCTTCCATCATTGTCATCAAATTAAAAGTAAAATGTGCAAAGTAAAGTCTTTTTTGGGGCTCTTGGTGGAAAAAGAGACCCACATCAGAGCAGGTTTGGTTGCTTTCAGTCGTCTCCAGGTTGCTGCTGTAGTTTCAGTATTTTCCCCGGGCGCAGGGCCGACACAGAACAGGTTCTGATGTCCTGGCACAAACGTTCACTCACACACACACACGCACACACACACACACACACACACACACACACACACACACACACACACACACACACACACACACACACACACACACACACACACACACACACACACACACACACAGTAATATATGTGCTTTACAGGTGTGCACACAGCAGGTCATTATTTAACATGAATGCAGAAAATGTATCCGCTCCACTGAAGATATAAACATAGACATTCACTGATTCAAGTCAGACTCACTCTCTCCCCCTCACACACAAACACACACACATCTATACTAACAGTGAGCGTTAGATTAGCTGCCTCATTAGTCCTCTAAATGCCAGCTCATTGGTTAATGTTTTGATGCCACGCGACACACGATTGAGAAAGAATATGTGAGTGTGTTTCTGCCTCGGTGGGCAGTGTGTGATGCCTGCAGAGGTGGCAGCAGCGTTTACTGCTCCTCTAACTGAAAGGTCTCAGGTATGAGCCGACACAAGGTGGCTGCTGAAGGGCCCCTGAGCAAGACGCAGACATGCCGCCTCCTCCTCTGTCACTCTGTCACATGGATCTTTTAGCGCTTTGTCTTGATCACTTAAACGCTTCCTCCTAATGTGAGCCGAGATTCTGAGGACGGCATGTACTGAACCTTTCACCCATCCAGAGGTAAATCACTGTGGACATGTTGAACAGACCCAAAACTGCAGTTCTTGTTTAAATATTCAGTCATTTTGATCACATTATTAATTTTTTGAACAGTAACCACACTCTCCTCCTCACATCTTCAAATTACAAGGGCTCAGTTTGAAGTGTGACACGTTCCTGCAGCCGACTGAAGGCTTTAGTTGATTTACGTCTGTCAGCAGCAACAGTTTATCATTGATGTGCAGCCGACAAATCTGCAACAAATCAATTAAATCTGTATCAGAATCAGAATATAATTATATAATTATTAATAATAATTTATATAATAATATATAATAGTAATATAATATAATAATATAATCATTAATCCCTGAGAAAGTTATGAAGTATTAAAGCAAAAGGTGTGCCTAATGAAGTGACCCGTGAAGGTATATAATTCATTGACAAAGGGGATAGGTACAGGAACTATTACAAGGAGAAACTAAAGAAAATAAAAGGTTATTAAGCGTATAATTATTGTAAACGAGTGGTCATGGCCATCCTCCAGCACCTTCACCGCCCACGCTCTGCTCTTTATGTCTTTACTTAGTTGACTTTACTACTCGCCCGACTGTTTATTAACCTTTATTTTATTTTAAATGTGACGTTAGACGTAGAACGAAGTATGCAGAGCATAGGAAGGTGAGGCTTATGATGTCAGCTCACTCACTTGCCCATTTAAAAAGCCTTTGTATATAAATTAGACTGGACTCCAGGTTTTGTGACTAGCGATCCTGCTACAGAATAAAATCGTAAAGATCAGACACCTTTTGGAAGAATATTCACCTTTTAACTTTCTAGAATTTCTGCTGATATAGTAGAGGTGTGTGTGTGTGTGTGTGTGTGTGTGTGTGTGTGTGTGTGTTGAGATTGCGACATTTATGTGGAGGCAACAAGGATCAAATGCAATCACCTGGCAGGAGATCATTCAGGAGCGTTTTCTCAGTAGCGTTCAATAACGGATCAATGCTGTGCACAGCAGAGAGCGAGAGCGACCGAAGGAGGCGTCAGTTTGACCAACAGGTGATGTAACGAGACATTCAGTTAGTTTATAGCAGCAAACGTGTTTATTAAGACTGCAGTCAGTACGAGCAGAGGGGGTTTCCTAATGCACACACACACACACAGATAATAACTCTTGCCAAGTGGGCTGATTGAGTGTCGGATTACTGTTCACTTGTTTTCATTGGATTATCCGACTGACATATTGGAGAAAAGCCTATTAGTAGCCATGGAGACAGAAAGCCGGGGTAATCAGAGCTCTAATTACAGGCAGACGAACGCGGCAATCAGCAGAGCGAAGAGCAGCTTGTGATTTTTTTCATTCTGTGTGTTATAGGAAACCACCATGAACCCAGGAGAAAATGTTTTCACTTACTTTACCTAAATATGTAACTTGCTTTATGGATTCATAAAGTGATATGTGACTACATATTTATTATGGCTCATCGCTGATGGCAGTAGTGAGGTGCCTTAAAGTTGAAGGCCTTAAGTCTTAACAACTAAAATGAAACAACGATAGAGTTGAGCTGCCTTTCTCTATAAGCACAGTAAAAGTTTGGTGTTCCTCAGGGCTCCACTCTTGGGCCACAGTTATTCCTTTTCCATATAAATGACTTAAATCCAAATATATAGTTCTCTTTATATTTGCAGATGATTCCTTTTTATTTATGTCTAATTTTCAGTCATTGAAAAAGAATTCTGGAGCAGTTAAAACAAATAAAGTTTCTCCAGTCATGTTTTTTTATGTTTTCACTGACAGTTCTTAAATCATCAACTGGTGTTAACTGAAAATCAGTTTACTTCATTTTTTTAAACTGTACACAAACGCTTGCATTGTTTCCTATAATAATAAGTTTGAAGGAAACAGAACTACAGAACTTGCCTAAAATTACCAGGGTTTGCAAACAAGCTGGCATCTTCCAAGCAAGCTACAGATGATTTCGGCAACTTGCTAGCAGCCAGATAAAATGCAAGGAGGTTTTTGGTTGCACTTTTAACCAGCAACTGCCAACAATGTCCAGACCACTCACCAACTGGTTGTGGAATAGTTATTTTTCTGTAGCGACTGGGAGTCGCCATGGGGTCACCGACAAGTCTCTAGGACTGTGTGACTGAGGTTTAATTGACATCTGGTGGTTCATAGCAAAACTAACTGTCAGCAACTAATAAATACTCAGAGAAAACAAAAGGGGGGAAAAACAAATTTTTATGTTTTAAGCGTCAGCTTTTTATAGCCCACAAGTGAGAAGTACCCACAGTTCATGTCATACCAAAGGAGTATTTCTCTCCAGCTCTCACCATCACAGCATTCAAACTCACCAGCACTTGGTTATCAAAACTGTGAGATGCCCTACCCCTAATGCTTAGATGTTAAAATAATCCCACTTGATCCTACGTATGTAGTTTCAGATGTAGAAAACACAAACTCTGTCCATTCATCCATCATGCAAGTATTAAAGGCCTGCATGAAATAACATTTGTTAACAGATGCTGGGGTTTTTGTCTGATTTTATTAGTGATGAATATAAAGCACAAGCATCAAATCTACATGTCTGAGAAATTGCCATTATTAGAAAAAAATATAGTTGTGTAGCTACTCCTGGAAAATGTGGATGGGAAAGTTGCTGCACAACGGATCATAGAGTTGAGTCATGACCCCACCCCTCCCTGTGTGTCACCGCTGAGCCATCAGTCTCCGCTGACCACATGCACTTGATCAAGTTTTCAAGCTCGTTCCCCCATCTCCACTGTCAGTTACTGAGCCATCATCATGTCTTGCCAAAGGGCACGTCAGCATGACTCACTCAAGCAATCATTGTCTTGAAGTTCCCGGTCCTGATTGTGATTCAACATCAGGTTGCAATCTGCTGTTCTAGTAGCCCAAACAGACACACTGGCTGAATCCGGACATGCTAGCAGCAAGCTTTTAATGGGCGATAAAGCGGGAATAACGGGAATCTGATCCTCGCTTCATCAGCACTTACTCATAGGATGATGCACTGCAGTAAGTAACTGGCTGAGTGATAACATCACTGTATTTCAACGCACCTCAGCAGTACTGGGTGTACAAAGTGACCACGAGCACTGATAAAGAAAAGAGAAGCACAAAGCTGTAGTGTGTTTTTCATCTTAAGATCTTTTTCATTAGAGTTTAAATGACAGACGCAGATCAGAAAGTTATACAGGAAACTAGAATCTGTAACTAAATATCCCAGATTTTATCCAAACTTTACATTTTACCTTGTTCACTTGAAAACTTTAAAAACTAAATTAATTTGACAAAATTCATCTTATTGGCTCAGGTTTCTTTTTTGTACCACTTCACCATCATTTTAATCACCCACATGAAATCTAAATCATTTAATATAAAAATACTAAATATTGAATTCAGTCAAATAATTTATTTTCCATAATTTCCTTGTACATGTGCAATGACAATAAGGTGCATTACTTTTACATATTAAGCTTAGTAATTGAATCTTTGGCCCTATGAACATCACATCTCAGTGGAACAGGAGAAATATGACAGGAAATATGAAGAAAGCCACAAAAGGTCATTTTAAAGAAACATAAAGGAAACTGGAAAGTGGATTGAAAGAGTTAAATACAGTTTGGAGCAAAAAAACAAATCTGCAGCAATCTGCTACCATCTTCACTGCATCTCACACACACACACACACACACACATGCACACACACACACACACACGCTCAGTGGATTGTTGTGGGAAAGCGGAAGCTTAACATTTGCCAAGGAGTCAGTGCTTATGCAAGAGAACACACACACAGACACACACACAGACACACATGCACACACACACACACACACACACACACACACACACACACACACACACACACACACACACACATGCACACACACAGACACACATGCACACACACACACACAGACACACACACAGCACTTTAGGCTCCAGGTCATCTGCATACTACAAAGCAGGCGTGTTGTGGTCCTTAGTTTCTGTTGTAGCGATGACACCGGCGTGCCCCGAAGCAAGGTACAACTGTGAGTTCAAACTCGCACAAGCTCAGTTTGTTAAACTTCATGCAATCAAGGAAAGGAGTCGATGGGAGGAAAACCTATCCTCTTGCTCCTTTGTTATACCTCATTATTATGATAAGGGCTTCAAAGTATCTGACGGTTGGATGGAATGAAATGAATGTGCAGTCATTTTTCTGTCTCTTTGTGTGCTTCTCTCTCGCCCACAGTGTGTGTGGCCAGGTTTCAGTGCTGCGACATCGACACCACAGCAGGACTCGGACAGATGTGGTGGAGGACGAGGAAGACCTGTTACCAGATCGTAGAGCACAGCTGGTTCGAGACCTTCATCATCTTCATGATCCTCCTCAGCTCCGGAGCGCTGGTCAGTCACGCACACACGCACACACACACACACACGCACACACGCACACACACACACACACGCACACACACACACACACACACAGGCTCCTTCAGCTTCATTCTAACTGTAAAAAAGATCATTTTTACTATTTTTTTTCATTTATTGCGGTTGTATTTTTAACTTTGTTTTTGTATCTTAATGTACTTTCATTTATACAATAAATGAGCTTTTTTATATTTATATATTTACTCAGTAAAGTAACTGAACTAAAGAAATCTTGCTTCTCTTGCTTCAGTTGATTGAAACTGTCTAATGAAGGCAGCATCACTGAATTAGTTAAATGAATACCAGTTCACATTACTGTAGTTTATATCACTTGCTGTATTTATTTGTGTTTATATACACCGTATTACTAATATATTCTACTGTCTGGGGTGTCAGATCCATTTTAGTTCATCGGCCCCATTTAATCTCAAATGAGCCAGACCAGTAAAACCATTAAGCGTTCATAAAAAAAGTCTTCGTTTCTTTGTCTCCTGAGTCTTTGTGCTGAGAAATAAACCGTATGAAAACATCCACTTTTTATCTGAAGGATGAAGTCAAACTCTGGCCTTACACAGATTTACATTTAATGAACCGTCTAATTACAGAACAGATGATCAACACATTTGAGTTCACTTTCAAAGATTGAGACAAACAGCAGCAACATAAATCTGATTAGCAGTGATTTACACAATTATCTTCATATATACATAAAACACATTTCACTGATCATCAGCACAGCTGTTTGTAATAATATAATATAAACATACAATGTATGCAGTTGATGTTGGAGAGGACTACATGGCTCTAGTGAGCCGCTGAAATCTGAGATTAAAAATTGTTGAAGCGAATCAAATCGAAGCTCTCCGCCCCCGTTCAGGCTTTTGAGGACATCTACATTGAGCAGAGGAGGGTGATCAAAGTGGTGCTGGAGTACGCCGACAAGATCTTCACCTACATCTTCATCCTGGAGATGATGCTCAAGTGGCTCGCCTACGGCTTTAAGAAGTACTTCACCAACTACTGGTGCTGGCTGGACTTCCTCATCGTTGATGTAAGTTATTGATTGATTTATTAATCACATTATCAGCCAGTCGCTCACTTTAGCTTTTATGTTGGTGACACAAAATGCTACAAATTTTGACAGACAGCAAACCGTGATGAAGAAAAAATAACAGAGTATTTTGTACAGACAAAAGTAATCTGAGTATTTTTAACCTCGTTTTTATTGACTGCATGTATCGAATGTGTTGTCATAGATGGGATTTTGTCACTGTTAGTCTACAACATGGGAAACGCTACAAATGCTGTGATGCAAAAGAGTGTGATCAAAAAGTTCCAGAGACTGACCTCTAAAAATCGGGCCCCTGATTTAAAGTCTCAGCAAACATTTTGACATTCAGTAACCATGAGACGGTGTTTTCACGACATCTCGTCATGGTTGGAAGAAAGTTCCAGAATAAACGTTGTTGAGATGTCGGAGATACAAACTCACAGTCGGTTTGAGGTGTTTATTTAATGTTTCCTGGACGTCTTCGTTAGACTTTCCAGCAGGATAAAGTTTGCGGTTTAAAGTAGTTTTCTACTGTTTCTTCATCTATTAGGAAAAATTAAACATTCTTGGTAGAAAGAAGTGATATCTCAAACTTTTCACACTGATTTCGTTGGTTATGACTTCCGACACATTAACCACTGACACAGAATTTGAATGCCACATGAACATGAACAACTCTATATTTCTCACTTTGTAAGAGATTGACCTCGACATGGAACCGTCAGCATCGATCTGTCTGCAATTCAGTTTCTGCAGACGTATCAGGGTCCTAACATCAGGGTTTCAAACATCTTTCCTGGGTTTGACTGTTCAAGATCATCTCCTTGTGAACATCTGGATGACTTTCAGAACAACATCTATTTTTAGATCTCTCATTCTGTCCTGTTGTACCTCTATGATGCACTCCAACCGTCTGACTCCTCTCCTCTGGGCACATTCTGTTGCGCAGGTTTGGTCGTAGCAGAAATCTAAGCTATGATCAGTACGAGCTTCCTTACACAATTCAGGTCAGTTTCTATGCAGGTTTTCACAGTAAAATCACAAAGTGCACAGCAGAAAGGCTGGATTATACTCTGTTGTGGACATGGACAGCTGGAGACTCAATGGCCGAGTAATCATTCCTCAGTAATACTTCTTTTAGGTTCGGTGCCTGATGCATTTGTAGTTGGTGTGCGTTTTTTTGCATGTGCATAAAAATCAGGCAGGTATGTTTCACATTCACGGTCATCATCAGACAGTGAGTGAGTCATGTCACAGGGACCCAAACGACACGCAAATGTGGAAACTATAATGTCAGAGACGTCCTGGGAGAGATCTAAGAATAGCAGCAGTGCTGGGCATTCCTGAGAGGATGACCTTGAAGAAGAGATCGCCAAATTTAAATCAGGGAAGGGTTTCGGTTTTGATGGACCTGCTCTCTGAACTCTTTGATCACACTTCATATCTGAAAGTAAACATTGTTACTATATTTTTTACCCTTTCTGTGTAAACTCTCCATGTTAAACATGGTCTATGTTAAATGTGCAGTTTATGTATAAGAAGAGAAGTATTTAGTATTTCTCACTGTCAACAGTGTTACAGTTGTTGTCTTAGTGTAGCAACTTCACACTATAAATAAAAGAGTGAGAGACACTGAGCGACAAAGAAAGGCACAGAGAGAGAGCGAGAGAGAAGTTCAAACAGCCTCCGGACAAATAATCAGCCGTGGCTTTTGAACCTATACACACACACACACACACACACACACACACACACACACACACACACACACACACACACTCAAAGATGTGTATGTTTAGACGCTCACACTTTCTTCCAGTGTTCTGGGCAAGTGACACACAGTTTATGATGCACACCATACATATGCATGCATTGAGTCGGAAATCGACCCACTCCCCCGTCTCTCCCACTCCGAGTGTTTTCCGCCTGGCCGTCTTCATAAATGACACTGACGTTTTTATCTGACTGTAGTGGCCTGAAGGGGGAACGAGAGGTAGAAATCTTGAGTCACCGAACTAACCAAGCACAGATGAGACAAGAAACAGAGTTTTATTAACACAGTCAGAAATGGTGAGAAAGAGAGAGACGCGCTTAAAGCTTCAGGATTTCATTTTTGACCACTAGAGGGCAGAAAAGCTTCAGAACAAGATGATATAAAGTAATCAAAAGAAAGTTTTAGCTTCTTTTGATTTTTTATTTGCAAATTACTTACAGTTATCTCTGCTGTGTTGCTTTATCATTATTTTGAAAGAAGCTGCTTGAATAAAAAGTTTTCTTTTTCTTAGAAGCTTTTATTTTGAAATGTATGAAGTAAGTGTAGCTATTTATTGGTTCATACCTTAACACTGAAATTAAGAATTGTGAACTTAAACTTACTGAAATTAATTTGGAAATAACAGTAAAAAATAGAAAAAACAAAAAATAACAGAGTAAGAATTTAAGAATTGTTAAAATGTCTGTTACTTTTTCAAGCGACCTTTTCTTCTAAATCCCAGCTCTGCATTTATAATATCTTCTTGGACTCTCTGAAGTAGCTTTGCATGAGTCCCAGTTCAAATTCCTCCTTATTTGTCTTATACTTGGTTGGTGCTGTTGTAGCAAACATACACTGTATAAAAAAATGGAAAAGTTCCACTAATGTCCACTCGAGGACATTAGTGGAACTGCAAGTTTTCCAACCCCAGACGTTGTTGGTTGATTGCAGCCTGTCAGCTCATCCTCTGTTGGAAACAAGTCGTTTAAGCTCCTCCCCCTCCCCCTCAACTTTCTCCTGATTGGATACCCATCTCAAGCTGAAGATTTAAATAGCTGGTGAATGGAGCTTATCTGCTTACAGCCAGGGCAGCGACCTCATTACTTGTTAAATTATAAATGACAGAAAAGCAGAGGAGGTCCCCTTTAGTTTGATCATGTTTTTGTTTTTTGCACCGTCTGAAGCTACTTCGTATTCATGTGTAGAAATGTTGATGTTCACTGTGTAACCGCACCCTGTAGATCTCAGTGTTGGGTCTGATGGCTCAGTACATCTCAGTGGACCACATCACCACCATGCGTGTGCTGAGGACATTAAGAGCTCTTCGTCCTCTCCGGGCTGTGTCCCGCTTCGCTGGTATCAGGGTAAGAATGAGCTGCGTTCACCTGCAGCCCGACCGACCTGAGGCCTGCTGCTCAGTGCTGGAAATCGTATGTGTCGTGGCTTTAGATGTCTCTGGGTTTGATTGGGAGGTGATGCCATCCTGGCTTTAATCAGAGATGATATCTCAGACTGTTTTGGATACAGGTAGTATGTTTAACACTGAACCATCCCTCTTACAGCTAAACATAAACCCTGAAGCTGTTTGAAGCAGTCGTTCAGTGATCTGCACATCCATCTCTAAGAGCACCCAGTGGCTTCTCAAAGTATCACAAAACAGTCTGCTGTATTGTCTCATTTTAAAAGCCATGGATCACTCAGGACTCACTTGACCAGCCAATAAAAACATTTATTCTTTCTCATTTCTCCGGTTCTAGAAGAGCCTGTAAAATAACCATTTCCTTTTCTGCTTGCAGCTTCACCTGAGAAAGGCTTCAATAATGATAAAACTTTTTTGTAGCAGTGAGTCCTTCGTCATGAGCTCAGTGATCACAAACCATCACTCTTCCTTTTTCAGGCATCGTCATTCAACTGCAGCTCCGTCTCCTGGATCAGAACTTTCTCTGGCTTTCTTTGCCCTTCATTAGAATAGAAGTTAACTGTCCTGCTTCTCTTTTCTTTCCCTTCCTCCTTCTTCTGTCTCTATATTCCTGTCCCTATCTTTTTCTGTCCTCTCTCTCTCTCCTCCAGGTCTCATTGATCAGTTTGGTAGCCAACACGTTGGGTTATTCAGACTTAGCAGCCATCAAATCCCTGCGGACGCTGCGGGCCCTGCGGCCCCTCAGAGCCCTCTCCAGATTTGAAGGCATGAGGGTAAGAGTCAGTATTATCGAAACAAACACATCTGGGCATGAATGTCGAGTATCCAGCTGAATGTCAAAAGATTTAGTGCACTTATGCTTTAATTCATCACTAAAATCTGAAAAAGTAAAAGATCTTGGGTCAAAAAACAAAGCTTCTCCTCCACGTCTGTTTTCTTTGCACTTAAATAGTGTACATTAAATATACAAAAAAAAGTGTGTTAAATATTTAATGATCAACAAATTAGCAATTTTTCAATAACATAGGCATTGGCATTTAAAATAGATGATAAATACAAATTTCAAAATAAAAGAGAGACATCCTTCAGCCTGTTGTGAGTGTTGTTGCTGCATATTTTACCCAACAGAGGGCACTCAGCAGCATCCCTGGTGTCAGTATGTTTGAAAGGCCACATTAAAACAACCAGCTGATCTAAGAAGAGTCAGGCAAAGTGGAAACGCTGACATACACACTACACACATCACAAATGTTAAGAAATTAGTTTACGCTTCATGTGTTTGAAAGAAGATCTGATGATTTATCAGAATATTGATGTTTGAATCCCCAAATGTCTGTATTAATTCCAACAGTCTTGTATCCACATTAGCAGTTTAGGAGTATCCAGAAGTGACTGTATTTGGCTAAAGTATCAGTTTGTGCTGGGTAGTTTGGTTAGCAAGCTGCATCCACTTTAAATGTTCAAACACAGCAGAAAGTTCCATTTTAATGACTCAAAGCAATAAAGCGAACATCTAAAACACAGCAATCAACTACACGTATCTTTGTTGACACACATGTCAATCGAAGTAGCCACGCCCCTTACTTCAGTATCCAGATGGATGAATTAAAAAAGTAAATCATCCCCTGGTACAGTTGGTATGACGGGAGAAACTGTTCTTGAAGACAAAGTGTTTTTAGCATCCTGTAAACACTTATTTCTGCTGTAAATTTGGAGATTTTAACATAGGAGTCTACGGGGACTGACAGACTTTTAAAGCCAGCCTCAAGTGGACATTAGAGGAAGTGCAGCTTTTGGCACTTTAGTTATGCCTTCATTTTCCAGCCCTGGAGGTTAGCCCATAGATGAATTCACTGCAATGGCAGCTCAGCTGTGTGCAGTCTGTGTTAATACAGCAGAGTTTGTGTGTATGCCTCAGCTAACAAGCTAACGCCTCTGACACACCCACCAAACAAAAGAAACATCACCTTGATGCCCGTTGCACACTGTTGCATGTAATTTCAAACAGAAGACTGGAGCCAAACACTGAGCACTGCTTCAGGTTTGAATGTTTCTTATTAAGT
Source organism: Oreochromis aureus (assembly GCF_013358895.1). NCBI lineage: Eukaryota > Metazoa > Chordata > Actinopteri > Cichliformes > Cichlidae > Oreochromis > Oreochromis aureus. The sequence continues at coordinate 37,106,618 of NC_052950.1, read as the reverse complement.
TTATGTGCAGCTCACTCAATGCTAAAAGGCTTCCTCATTCACAGCAATTATGGCGATTCTTGCCATGTAGAGGACAAAAGTTCATCCTTATGATGGTTTTAGATTCAAAAAAAAATTAGCAGAAGACACGTGTTAATTCATATTAATGGGTTTACATAAAGGTATTTCTGCACATTCTGATTGTTACCAGAGTAACTGTGTACACAGTACAGACTAAAAGCTTCCAAACGTGTCCCGACCTTGTCTTCAGGAAGTCGAGCTTAGAGCTGTTTTTGCTTTTAAATTCCAAAGAATGTTGATTGTTGGTATTTTGTGTGATGAGTCATTCACAGACCTTTATCCAGCAACACAACAGAGGTAGAGAAAATATTCAGAGCTTATACTTAATATACTGTACTCCAAATGAGAGAAATACAAATACCTTCATATATATATATATATATATGAAGGTATTTGTAGAGTTTGGGATTATTGTTCACTTTTGTCTCATCTGTCCAAAGGAAATCCAGAAGTCTTATTGTTTGTTCAGGTGGAGTTCAGTGTTTTTCTGATGTGCTGTCATGGACTTTAACATTTAACATGCTTACTGAGGCCTGTAGAGCTGAAGATGAAGCTCTTGGGGTTTTTGCAGTTTCTTTAAGATAAGATGAGATAACCTTTATTAGTCCCACACGTGGGAAATTTGTTTTGTTACAGGAGAAAGTGGACAGTGCAGCATTGCACAGTCTGACCTTGGGTTGATTTCCAAGTAAAGTGGCTTCATTGTCATTTCAACCTTGTGCGGTGGTACAGTACACAGTGAAACGAGACAGTGTTCCCCCGGGACCACGGTGCTACATATAACAGACAATCAACACCGGACTACATAAAGTGCGAGTGTCCAAAAATTGCAATTTTTGCTGGAACATTCCCATCTTGGAGGATTGTGGCATTGTGTTAACTCATACACACTTGTACTTTTATAAAGGTGCTCAAACTGATGATCATCAATTAATCAAGTGTACTTCATCAGCAGCATGTGGCTTCTTTTAATTCCTATGGAGGTAGTAAGGATGTACTTTCACATGACTGTGTACTGCTTTCTGATTGGTGAGAAAAACGGAGCAACAATGGAAAACACATGGATTGATCAGTGATTCAAACCGCTGCATATTATTGGTCTACAAATCAGGAAAAAAGAAGAGCAACTTTGTAAACAGTTTGTGCATTAGGCTGCCCGATGGCTCAAATTTTAGATTTATTAATATATAATTCAAATAGAAAAAAAGTAATTGATCTATCAAATATGATCACAGTAAAAGCAGCAGTAAAAATGTATAATTTATTGTATAAACTGTGGTTCTGAATTAATAAATTAAACTTAAACATTTCAATTTACATAAAGAATGTCTAGTACTCTAAAATATACGGTAGCTTGCTATAAATATTTTTTCATGGAAGATATTTACAGCATTCACCTGTAATTCACACATAACAGCAAATTACTGTAAAATAAATGTATTTTTACAACAGTTTTTATTAGTGTAAGAAGTGTAACACAGCTCATTGGCTTATGTTCTCTGGAAAATTCTAGAATTACTGACTGAGCTGAATTATTTAGATATAAAGGGAGATAAATCAACTAACTGAAGTGAGGACATGTTTGTGCCCAGGTGTGTTTGTAATGAACATCCCCTCAGTGTTTTCTCACCGTGTGGCATCCTATCATTTCTTATCTCTCACTTCATATTAAACTTTACTCTCTGCTTCCTGCTCTCTGATTGGTTCATCTTCTTTTGAATTTAGTTCTTTTTTTTGCTCTGTGTTGTTTATCGCCTCCTGTGAATTTGATGTGCATTTTTTCTGATTTCTTTTTCATGTTAACTTTTGTCCATCAGCCTTTGTGAGCAGGAGACAAATATCAAGTTACTGTTTGTGTTTCTGTCACCAGTATTACTGTGAATAGCACAGAGTCGGTGTCCTGCAAACACAGGCTGCTGAAATGAGGACGAATGTTCCTGACAACACACTCCTTTCACGTACCCTCAAATATTAGCCGTAGCTGTGGGTAAATATTTGGAAACCACGCCTCTGTCCTGCAAAAGGACTAAAGTCAGACTTTAATGACAAATTTAGAAACTACGAAGCGATATTTGGTTCATAGAAAATCATTCTCATAATTTTTTTTTTCAAATCTTTTGTGTAGAAATACATTTAAATGGAAAAACAAACATAAAACTTACAGAACTGAGTAAATGGGTGATGTAAATGATGGGAATTTGTGAGGAAAGCTTTTATGTATCAAAGCTCTCACAAGAGAATATGTGGCCTTATTATGTTTAAAAACATGGAATTAATTTGGGGGAATTACAGGTTAACATAACAATTATTTTACACATAAAATAATTGTTTTTTTATTAAACGTAAGGAAAACATAAACGTAGGTTGTGCCGCTTAAATGCCATAATTATCCAGCTGTTCCGGAAATTATTTACAATAATTTCAGTGTTCTGAATGTGATTAAATGATTGACGACTAACTCGATTCATATTTTGCACTTGAACTCTTCAGTTCACCAAAAACAGCAGCTTGAGGTTTGCAGGACACAGACTCGCTCTTTCTAAACAGATGATTTTCTGTGTTAAATTTAAAAATGCTCAGCACTCAGCATTGCACTGCTTACTCAAGGCATTCTGGGTATAAAAAAAACACAAGCCATAAATGTGCTTTGTGAGTGCAGACGAGGACGACCGAAGACACGAGCTGACTCACTGCCGTCTGTGGATCTGCAACAATAGGAAGCAGGACGGTGGAATTCTCAGAAAAATAAAAATACAGAATCACATAATGAAGGCGAACCGACTGATTAATGGGGCTGCATTTATTTCACATGGGAGCAGAATTTTCTATTTTTTCTTTTCTAATCTTGCATGTCAGGATTCATCAAGTAATTGACAGAAAGCAGTCATGTGAGTTCACACTGCCTTTCCTTTTTTATATAAAGGCTGATAAAATAAATCAAATCATGACGCCAGGATTCAACCTAAACATGTCACACGAGCTGCATGGCTGGTTTCAAACCAGTGGACACTGTATGGTCAAAGGCAGAATTCAGTGAATCTAATCAACATCATCACCTTAAATATAAATTCATGTCTGCTAGATTTGATGTAACCTAGTTACAGAACCCTAGATGTAAGCAGCCTGATAGTGCATTACTGTAATCTTTATCAGAACACTGCAAACTAACCAGTTTAACCTGCACTGAACTGCATAGTATCTGTATGCAGCCCTTAAATAAAAGAAACTTCAAGTACCTTCAAGTTGGGTTTGCGTCACATAAACCTCTGTGCACAACACATATAGATCCAATGTCTGATTTAAAAACTCTAATAATGAATTTAGGATGTTCTATGTCAGACTTAAATTTAAAGAAGTTGGGATTTTAAGGTTGTAAAGAAATACTAGCAAATAATTCCAGAGTGTAAATCAGCATAAACATGCAGGATGAATCTACACAAGAAATTCAAATATTTGAGTGTTGAAAAATGTAAGTTAATTGAAAAAAAATGAAGACACACAATTAAAAACATAAACATTTTATTAACTAGAAACTGTGTTCTCTCCCATATGATTTGGATGCTGCATTAGGCCTCAGTTACACAGGCTGGCGATCTGCTGTCAGCATCAGGTCGCTTGTGAAAAATGAGTATTCTCAGACTGGTTGGTGAGTGGTTGCTGGAAGTTGCTGGCTGTTCCTGTATGAAGTGGATTGCACAATCATGAAAGATGCCAACTTTACTGCAAAGATGATCATTTGCCTTCGAAGGTGAGCGGTCTCATTTTGTGATACATTTTTTTAGTTTCAGCAAGTCAGAATCTTCCATATAGAAGACCAAGAAAAGCACTGTATACCTCTTTTTGGCCAATTTGACTTGGCAACAGCAAGCAACGACTCACCAACTGCTCACGAAATATATTTTATCCAAGCAACCAATGGTTACTGTAGTGATTTACAACTCTCCAGCCTTTCCTCGGGCCAACGTCGAATTTAAACTGTCACTTTTTTCCTCTATCATATCCGACTAAAGACAATAAAGAAGATGGACGTAGCCCCTGAGTCTACAAAGTGAAGCAAATAAACATTTTCCTGAGGAGTTTATAGGTTTGGTCGCTGATCTGTAGTCATATTGGGTAGAAAATGAAGTTGGTTTTGTACATTTTGGCCCAGCAGGATTGTACACTTTCACAGTCAGATACACCCCTCACTTATCACCAGTTTTAAAATGCCAGTGCTCATCTTGAGGGGTCAAAACAGGACTTATAAACCAATGGGTGACTCACAGTTTATATGTCCATCTTTTATACTGTCTGTCATCCAACTGCATGGCGTGCTGTGTTGTTAAAATGAGTGTGTTGGTCAGGTGGGCATTCAGTGTTGGGAGCACTGATGTTGTCTGGTCTATCATCAGTTTCTGGGTTCACTGAAACTCATTCATCCATCTGTTTGAGGATGTTGATTTTGGTTTACTCCGCCTCCACCTGATCAGCAGACTGAAACCTTAACGTTTAACTAGAGGTCACATGTAAACGGTTTGTATGTACGTGTGACTGCCGGTTTCCGTGCAGGTGGTGGTCAACGCTCTGATCGGCGCGATTCCCTCCATCATGAACGTGCTGCTGGTCTGTCTCATCTTCTGGCTCATCTTCAGCATCATGGGCGTCAACCTTTTTGCCGGGAAGTTTGGCCGCTGCGTCAACAGCACGGGCCAAGTCTACGACGCTTCTGCGATCAACAATAAGTCGCAGTGCGAGACCTACAACGACACCTCGACGCACTACTGGAGCAAAGTCAAGGTCAACTTTGACAACGTGGGTGCTGGGTACCTGGCCCTGCTACAAGTGGTGAGATACTTTGCATTTACTTATTGGAATCAGAGACTTTTATGATCTCCACTTTATTGGTTTTGGCTTTTCAAATTTGTACTTTTAAAAACTCTCTGAGCAGATTTATTTTCAGTTTTTACTGGTCAAACGTGTGCCAAGGTTCTCTCTTTCAGTAACTTTATCCTGGCGGTATAAGAATACAGACGTACACACAGATCCTGGTTAGTTAAATAAAAGACAGAAAGCTTCTAGTAGCGGCTCTCTGGCCAACATTTTCACGTTTGCATTAACTTAATAAGATAGCCAGATAATTATGATGCACGGTGAATATGCACAGACAAATAAACCTATCATGTCGTGCATAATGAGGCCAGAATGGAAGTTACATTTCCCACCGCTGCCTGTGCTTCTGTGCTCTGTAGGGAGAAAAAGTTGGAGCACTTTTTTTAAAAGCCATTTTCACAGTTAGCAAAGAGAGATGCCAGCTTGGGGTTTTGCTGCACAGTGAGTCATGATTCATTATGTGACCTTTCACAAAGGTCACTTTTAAGTTGTTATTAGACACCTAAAAGCACCCCCAGTGCTTTATTTATGGCGTGGGTCGCAGCTTTCCTTGCCTACTTTGTGTTTTCAACAAATGCATTCAGACCCAGAGACCTGGAGAGAGTGACACGACAGGAAATGTGTAGGATGTTTGCCTTCAGACTCGCCACGCCAGCCGGGGTTCATTTTCTCTTTTTATATGTCCTGTTTTAAGACGTATAGAAGCGTTCCCTGGGAAGCCCTACCCCCTACAGATCTCAGTGCAGCTGTGTGAAACAATCACCAGCACACACACACTGTGTGAGGCAGAGCCGCGGATGAAAACGAAGAACAAAAATCTGTCATCGCGGCGCCTGTGTGAAGCTTTGAGGGAAACAAAGAGGTTCGAGTGAAGAAACGGAGGCACAAAGTGAAAAATCCTCTCCTTCAAAACAAATTAAAGCTGAGAGTCTCCTCCACACGCCGTAGGAGGATTGACTTTTCCGCTGCTCCCGGCCCTCGCTCTCTTGATCTCGTCTTTTCGTTTCGTCAATTTGTCGCCTTAGCCTTAATTTTCCTCCCACACCTGTTCTTGATTGCTCTTGCTTTTGTCTTTTCCACTTGTCCACTCTCCCTGCCTCTCTTTGTCCTGTTAACGTTGCTGTTGTTCCACAGCCTTCTGTCCTCTCTGTCATTTATGAGAGCAGTTTTAAAAATCACATTGCCTACAGTAAGTGGCAGGTACACAAACTGTAATTTGAATAAGTAACACGTAAGCCGTGAATAACTGAGAGGTACTGATGGGAAAAATAATTGAAAATCTGTTTGGAGGTTATTATTAAAAAAATAATACCTCTCACGGTCAGTCACAGCCGTTAATCTTCATCTGTGTTTCTGGACATGAATTTGTTTAGAGTCACAGATTTTTGATTAGTTGCTTCCAATGAGCAGGTTTTGTTTTTAGCAGCGTTTTCATCCACGCGTCTCACTCTGTCTGTGAACGCGATCGCTCGAAAACCATCGAATGAATTTCTTTTTTTGTAAAGATATATTTATTGAATTTTGGTTTCATAAACATCAAACACTTTAAACATCTTGAACATATGGCAGTAAGAAAGCAATAAAAACACAAGACACTCAAAAAACAAAAACAAATTAAAAAAAAATAATAAAAATAAAATATAAAATAAAAAACTATAAAAACAGTACAGGTTACTGTATACATTCCCAAATTTAGTTACATATTTTCATTACCTCACTCTCTCTCTCCAGTTCCTCAACTTCCCAAGTCTTTAACAGCTCCAGAACAACACCTTCTCATTCCCGAGGCGTAATATTTTACGCTAGGCGACAAATCGTCAACATGTTACGCTTCTGGGCACCCAACATGTTCCTAAATGACGAGATCGGAAAAATGAGGAAACATGAAAAACGTTTGGAATTAATCCACACGTGTTTGTTCATTTTCCTCAGATCGCTTTTACACTATTTAACGTCACTAATTTGCTGGTTAAGGTTAGCAAAAAGGTTGGGGTTAGGGCTGGAATACATGCCTGGAAGGTGTTTTTTACTACGGGAGCATCATTCGACTGTATTTCGCGGGACGTGACAAATCGTCAGGATGTTACGCCGCGGGAGTGAGAACGGGCTGTCCAGAAACATCTTCCAAATGTAAAAAAAATTCTGATGATCTTTTACCACATAGGTCAGTTTCTCAAGAACTAAACTTCATCTTACATTGTTTAACCATTGGTCAAAAGAGGGGCCAGTTGAATGAATTCTGGTAAAACTATGGGGGGGTGTAGAGTGGACTCATCTTAACAATGCATCCAAATTTGGCTGACATCGAGGTCAAAGTAAAAATATTTCTTTATAGAGCTATTTCACTATATTTCTTACTGCCATTGTTTGTGACAACACGTATCATTATATGTGAGGATTCTAAATATCACACATCAAATTTGAATACATATACAGTTCCAATTAATTCTTTAAAATGTATTTACTACTAAACATTTAAAAAACTGTTGCAAATTCATTGTTTAGACACAATAAATATTTTCCACTTTTATAAGGCAAAAAAAAGAGATTTGTGGTGGAGCAAATTATTTGCCACACATTTGAGTCAAATACATCACAGATTTGATTTGATGAAAGAAATTTGTCTCCTGGTTCGGGTTAAGCATGAAAACCACTGGGTTAACTGTCTGCAGCTGTGTGTCGCTTGCTTTATTCCTAATTAGATAAAAATGATGTTCTGTCAGTGTTACTCCAGCATTTCAACAACGGTGTAAGATTTACTGCACATGTAACTGAAAGTCAAACGCAGGTACATAATGAGATATGAAATGAAAAGCCTTTATAGTTATTATATTCAGGATACAAGGAGTGGCACACCTGCCTGGAGCATTAGAGTTAGAACGACAAGCTTCACATCATGATATCAAAGAGTTCACGATGGTTTTCTTGCTCTTTATTCTGTTTTCCTCCCTCTGCTTTTCCATTTCTTTCTTTGTCTGTCCCTCCTTCCCGTCTCTCCATCTTCTGTTATTCAACACAACACGAACAGAGCAAATTACTGCAACTACAACTCCATTTCCCCCCTCCGTCCTTTTCGTCTCTCCATCACCTTCCCTGCAAACCTTCCTTTTCTTCTCTCTCTCTCTCTACTTCACTCACTCCTTTTTCCTTCATTCTTGCTCTCTGACGCCCACCACGGGAGTCCTGAGAGCCTCCAATCAATCAGCGTCTGAGAGGCTTTTATTTTTAGAGCGACTTCAGCCAAGTGGGAGAGAAATGCAGAGATGGAGGGAGGAAAAGTGCACGTAGAATTAGAAATATTAAACTCAAACAGCAGTGAAAGAGAAGGTGAAGACGGAGATAAAAGGACGGAGAGGTTGGAGTCGAGGGAAATGTGGTGGATTTCACAGAGAAGGAGGAGAAAGGACCAGAAAAAAAAAGTTGTGGATTGGCGTGCTGCTGCTTTCACCGTCAGACTCCCAGAACTTAAGAGTTGCCAGAGTACGGTCGCCTTGGCAACCAGTTGCTCAGCACATCTCTGTGTTTGGCTGGTCGGCGCAGCAACAGTTGGTGGAGGCAACCCTTCTATTAGCATCTGGAAATATCTCCACGGTGCAAAAAGTGATGCAGACACTTTACTGAGATTCTGAATCCAGTGTGTTCCCTCAGTTAATTGTCAATAAATAATAATATACGATATGTGTGATTTTTAATGATCTCTTGTTGAAAATCTACCTGGTTAACAGAAAAATCATTTTCAAGTTAGCACAGCTGAAAAGTGTCACTTCACCCCATCACCCCGCCCAAAAAATGAGTGGACAATGAGTCGAGTTGCTTCCTCTTGATGTCAGTGGAGCACATTGAGCAGTGAAGGTGGTGCTTCTCATCAAAGTCACTGTGGAGGCAGCACAACAGCACTCATCCCACAAAACACAAGATTACTTTCACAAGATTAAGCTGCTGGGGGCGATCAGCTTGTTCAAGCGTAATGGTGTTCGTAAGTGCACGCGGCTCCAGGACGCCCTAATTGACAGGTCGATGACCGTCTGCAGCGATGCGGACGCTGTACCGATCTGTTGTGATGAAGAGAGAGCTGAGCGTAAAAGCGAAGCTCTCAACTTACCGGTCAATCTATGTTGCTTCCTCACCTACAGTCGCGAGCTATGGGTGGTGACCAAAAGAGAGAGGTTACAAATACAAGGGCCAGACTGTGGCTGGGCACTCCCTTAGACACAGGGTGAGGAGCTCAGTCATTTGATTAGCGCCTGCTCCTCCACATCTAACAGATCCAGTTGAGGTGGTTCGGGCACCTGACTAGGATCAAAGATGGAGTGACCACTTAAAAAGATCATTTAAGATGACTGTGTTATGCAGCTGGCTGTCAGTGGTGGGATTTACTTCTGACACATCGTTGTTTATGACAGAGCAGCTCAGTTATAGAGACTCAGCACTGCGCTTCAAACACCACACAGTCTCATTCAGATTCAAAACAACGTTCAGCAGCCACCCGGAAATGTCATCGCTGACTTTTAACATCCTTTTACAGTGTGCACCCTTCTCACCCACATCTGACAGCCCATAATAATAACAGGTGGTAACCCGTGGTGACAAGCTGATTTCAGGTCTGAGTGACAGACAGCAGGTGCCCACTCAGACCAAAGTATCCCGTTTTCCTTCTTTCTTCTCTGTTCCCTCCATCTCACATCCTCTCTCGGCGAGGACGGAAGTCCCTAAATGGACCTGTTGATCCTTCATTGAGAAAAACGCAGCATCAGTCCTGCTCTCTGCTAATTTTCTGCTAAAGCAAGAGGTTTGCTTCAAGCCCCTTTTTGTTCAGTTATTCTCTCGAGTGGAGGAAATGTGCACAACGTCGCCTTGGTGACGTGGGAACAGAGAAACTCACTTGACATCCCCAGAAACAGAAAAAATAGGAGCTGTGATTTTTTTTTCTCTCTTTTCTATTGATAAACATCTGAAAAGCAGAGAAGAGATTTTATTTAAAACTGCAGTCTGTGCCGCTAATGGCTGCTTAAAGCAGGCGGCCCATTTAGGACATTAGCATGGAGTGTAGCCTCATGTAGCCTCATGTAGCCTGCAGGTGTTGCGAATTGTGATTTTACTAAACTGAAAACTTAAAGTCAGTGCAAACGGCTCGACCTGAAATCCTGAATGAAAGATGCAGCTTTCTACAACTAAAGAGACCAAACATCCACGACACCCCCCACCCTGATTTTGCACATGCACTAATATCTGCTGCACATTCCCACCACTCATCCCTTTAGGATCGTGAAGCGAGGACAATCACTGGGTGTCTTCCCTTCATGTCAGGTTCATGTAAAGCACAGGTGTCAAACTCCAGGCCTCGAGGGCCGGTGTCCTGCAGGTTTTGATCCAAGACAGCTGATTTAAATGGTTAAATGACCTCCTCAACATGTCTTGAAGTTCTCCAGAGGCCTGGTAATGAACTAATCATTTGATTCACGTGTGTTGACCCAGGGTGAGATCTAAAACCTGCAGGACACCTGCCCTCGAGGCCTGGAGTTCGACACCCCTGATGTAAATGAACATGTTTCAGTCCTGAGTGTTCAGCTGAGTTATTCTTGCCTCTCCCGAAGGCATCTCGGACTTTTAAGTCTCGACATCTTAAAGTCTGTCACATGCAAACATACATACATCGGGTCAGTGGGTATCAGCCTTCTGTCCTCAAAAAACTGAATAAAATTTGTTAGTTTGTAAAATCCTTTGATCACACGTTTGCATGAAAATGAACTAAATAATTGTCTCTTATGGAGTGGGAAAGTACATCTCTCTACACCAAAGAAATCACTGGTTCTGTCTCACTACAGTTGGTAAGGTTAAAGTGACAACAGTTAACTAATTTCTGAGATTTTTGTTTTTTGTTTTTAAGGCAACATTCAAAGGCTGGATGGATATCATGTACGCAGCGGTGGACTCGAGAGCTGTGAGTAACGAGAACATTTTGAATGTGCACGTGATTCTGAGTCTTTTCACCATCTGAACAGAGTAAGATTCAACACGAGTTCAGGATGGGAGTTACGAGGACTGACTCACTTTTAGCACCTCCTTTGGACATTAGAGGAACTGCAGGTTTCGCCACTTTAAGCGTCAGCTTTAGTTTTCTTCCATGGATGTTAGTGCTCGATTATGGCTAGAAACAACAAGGGGTCAAATTAAAGTTCAATGAAAAAGAAATTAGAACATGTTAATAACTGATAATGTCTTTAAAATGTAAGATGTGAAGACGATGAAAGGTGGAAAAAACATTGAATAAGGTCAAACTGAAAGTCAGAAACAGATCCTTGTTTTCCCTGAACAGGTGGAGGAGCAGCCTATCAAGGAGATCAATCTGTATATGTACCTGTACTTCGTCATCTTCATCATCTTCGGCTCCTTCTTCACCCTCAACCTGTTCATCGGTGTCATCATCGACAACTTCAACCAGCAGAAGAGAAAGATAAGTACCACGACCGACACCGGCGTCACACGTGTGAAGCAAATGGCAGAAAACGCACGTTTACTTTTCATAACTATACATTTTAAATTAAAGCAAAAATGTCTGATTACATATTAACAGGTTTGCACGTTCACAAAATGCTGACTTTGTAAGAACATTAGATGGCAACCTTAAGTCTTATAAAATAACAGATGTGTTGCTTGGTTTGTTCACTTAGGAGGACAGGACATCTTCATGACAGAGGAGCAGAAGAAGTATTACAACGCCATGAAGAAACTCGGCTCCAAAAAACCTCAGAAGCCCATCCCCAGACCAATGGTAGCGACACACAGCACGTCCACCTTAAAAACACTGATTCAGTTCTACATGATACGTCTAGAAATGGTTTCATTGATTTTGTTTCTATCCAAACAGATTTTTAACACTCAGTTTTAATTAACTGTATATCGAGTATGTTTATGCTTCGTAAGGACAGATTTAATTTGAGGGCTTTAACAAAAGTGTTGCATTAACTGTTTAGGAGTTACAGATATTTTCACACACAGTCTGAGTTAAGTGGATAATTGACTGACCAGCAGTCCCGTGGCCAGTGAAGTATCAAAGCGCTGAGTTTGTAGTTTACAGCTTTTCACTTTACATTTAAATATCAGGCCAGGAAAGACGTGGATGGAAGTGAGGGAGGCCATCATTAGGCTGAAAAGACAACGCAAGACGAGTAAAAGAGTGGCTCAACAAACAGTCTGCTGCATTCTTAAAAATGATGAATGCACTGACCAAAGGAGCAAAACGCCCTAAAGGATAAAAGAAGTGGATAATCACAGAACTCTTTCCTTAGTTAAGAAAAGCAATTTGACAACATCGAATCACCAAAACTCTTGAGGAGGTACGAGAGCCATTATCAAAGTCTGCGACCAAAAAAACAAACATAACAAAAGGTGCAAACCACTGGTTACACTCAGCAAGGCCTGACTAGACTTCAACAGAAAACATCTAAAAGAGACAAGAGAGAAAGAAAAGAAAATCGAAGACCGAAGATGAATTTGTCCCAGGATGAAGAGAAGAGTAAAAACTGCAAAAAGTAACCCAGGAGTTTCTCAAAATAAAGAAATCAAAAATGGGATTTTCTTAAATGGCAAAGTCAGTCTCCTCATCTCCTGAGTTCTTTCAGTTAAGACCCAGAAACAAGCAGCAGCTGAAGACCTGGCAGAGCGTCTTAGTGGAGGAAACACAGCTTCTGGTAATGTTCACAGTCAGATGTTGTTTCTAGACTTCAGGCTGTCATTAACTGCAAAGGACTTTCATCCAAGTATTAAAAAAATTAAAATCTGAACTTGGATCACATCTTAGTTGTTTTTTTTGTACAGAAGCAAAACTAGAAAAATTGTGCCACTGTCCAAACAACATATGAAACCAACTGTTCAATAGATTAGAGATTACATCCTGTGAACATCTGAAACGTGCAGGAAAGTGCATGATAGATGTAGCTGTAAGAAATGTATGCCATCTTCAGTTTATCGACTGGCCTTCAGAGGAATGTGTGACTTACCAGCAGATCAGAAAACAGAGCAGCACCTCACTGAAGAATCTGTGTACTTAAAACGAGCTGGATCATTAATATGAATGTACTTCACAGTGATGCACAACATGCCCTTTATACCTGATAATAGATGTACACCTATAGTATACCTCTGTACGTGCCTCAAAATTCACCTGAAGATCAGCTTCTACTGCTCCAAGAATTTAGATGAGCCTTTTTTTTTTCAGTTAACTGCTATGTTAGTGGGTGCATAATAAGTACCACACTTTCTATTTCAAGTAATCAGTACCGACCTATGCAGTAATTATGTTTGTATTATACATCTAACTTCTTACATTTCTAGGAAAAGAAAGAGTTTTTGTGGAAATTGAACAACATAAAATCAAATGTTTTTGTCAAGGTTTTCTTTTTCATCACTAATCATTAGCTAAACCGTGGCCGGAGCTCGACTGCTGTTAAAATGTTTAACAGTTTAAAACACATTCCAAAAACTTCTGTGTTGTAAACTTCTAATTAATTTTAACTAAGATGCATCCAGGGAGGAACATTCAAGTTTTAAAACATTTTCTTCTGACATATTTATAAAATTCATATCGTGGAGTTCCTTGTAACTTGCCTGAGAAGCATACAGATAAAAATATAAAACTATGTGGTGAGCTAATATATCTAATGTCTGCCTGACAGTTATCTGTCAGCAGGATGGCCATCCGGGCAGTCGTGATGTTTATCCTGCACAAAGGTCGTCATTGCTCACATTACAGCAGACAGCATGAATCCTGCTGCTGCGTCACGCTCCAGCTGTTTATTAACATCAAAGTAAAGAAGGCGACGGACGACTTCAAATTCTCCACCTTCTCAGGCCCCAACCATGCACACATACAGAGATTCCTTCAGTCCTTTACTTATGTAGAAATGTAAGTGTAAAAAGGTGTTAGACTCCTTATTGGTGCGTGTAAACACAATAAGAACAATAAGTTGAGTTTAGGATTTGTTTTAAAAACATACATGATACACATAAGCACAAATATGGGCATGCCCCTGAGTATCTGTCTGAGCTGCTACACTTCTAAAGGCTGTTTTATTTACATCAGCTGAGCAGCAGCTGTCAGCAATCCCAAGAACCGCGCTCTGAGACACTTGAACTCTCCGCCTCCAGATCAGGTCATCGACCCTCTCCAACAGTCTTCAGATCTAAAAGCGCACCTCGTCTGAAGGTCTTTTTCAGTCCAGGTTCAGCTTACAGGAGCGTCTCAGCATCATTAATCAGCTCGCGGGATCATCGGTTCCATGTCCTCTCAAAGTTCATTATTCTGCTTAAAACTGAATAATTAAATGGTCGCTTTCCTGTTATAGCAGCAAGAAAAACATCTAATAACAGAATAATATGATAACTTATTAAAGCAGAGTAACTCAATGTAATCTCAGTAGAATAGACAGGATAGAATCACCAAATTAGAATTACTCAATTAGAAAAGAGATTCTCGAGAACATGTTAAAGTTAAATGTCTCTATAAGGGAGAGAACAAAGTAGCTAAAAAAGAATAAGAAAATCAAATGGAAATAAAATATTAACTTAACCTGCAAAAAAGGCAAACATGGAAGTATAACATGAAAATAAGATGTGCTTTTTGCTGTTACATTTAGCATCATTTGCAGTAAATTACCTGCAACAAACCTTGGGACCTCATGTTCGTGTGTTGTCGTTTGATGGATCAGATGAGTCGTGCTCACTGGCTCAGACTCTCTCTGACTGAGTCACCATGTGCGACTGGATTTCATGTTGAGAGGATAACGATTAATTGCAAACCTTCGCCGAGCTCTTTGAGAGGGATCCCAGGCAGTGGATACAGGTTGCCTCTCACTTCTGCAACCTCTCAGAAATGACAACTTTTGGGCAGCCAAAAAGTGAATACAATCCCTTGTACAAACGTCTGTCACAACCCTGTGCAGGATATTAAAGAAGCTCAGCATGTGAAAGTGCCGGGTTGAAGTTAAAGTCTTAAATTAGAGAACAGATTATTCTCATCTGGACAGAAAGTTGTTGAATTAAGTAGCAAAAACGTTTCTGCATCTGTCTTTGTGGCAGCGAAGCCTGTAAATGTCTGCTGCACAGCACTTTGATCGGCGTCTTTAATGACTGGCTGTTAAACAACCCGACGTGGCTTAGCAAAGCCAGAAACATAAATGGTTATTTATCGGCTAAACCGAACCTTCTTCCTTCTTAGAACGCTCTGCAGGGCTTCTTCTTTGACCTGGTTGGAAAGCAAGCGTTCGACATCATCATCATGGTGCTGATCCTCTTCAACATGATCACCATGATGGTGGAGACGGACGAGCAGCCGCCTCAGATGGAGAAAATCCTGAACAACATCAACCTGGCCTTCATCATCATCTTCACCGCCGAATGCCTGATCAAGATCATGGCGCTGCGTTGCTACTTCTTCACTGTTGGCTGGAACATCTTCGACTTTGTGGTGGTCATTCTCTCCATCGTGGGTGAGTTCGGCTTTGAACAGATTTAGTGCCAGATTTACTAAACAAACAAACAGCAGATGGTCCCCATATCTATGAACAGTGTTCACAGGTGCGGTTAGTTTCACACAAAATCTGCGTGTTTCATAAGCACAGTTCATTTTAATAAAAAAAAGAAAAAAAGAGCAGTGTCATGTAAGTGCAGAGTATTTCAAACGGTGACACAGATATAAATCAAAGTATAAACCAAAGTTTCCTAGAAAGTTGTACATTGTGTTGATCTATTGAAAAACAATAGTTGCAGTTCCAATAATGGCCTCTTGAGACAGGCTTTATTTTAGGAGGTTAAAATGCCCAGATTCACAGCATTAAAAAGTAAGTTAACAGGATTGGTACAAAAAATATGGTTTTGGTCTCTATGGACAGTTTCCACCAACTTTACAGCAGGTGATTTTTTATTATGTTTAGATATTGGTAAGGTTGAAAGTTAAGGATCTCCAACTGGAGCAAAATAAAGGCAACTTTATTTTAAATGAGGTGCAGCAGAAGGACTGACGTGCAGAGTTTCCTCTAAAATAAAGTGACGAAAATCTGTCACACTTTTGATGAATCAACTTCTAAGATTTTTTTTTTACAAGAAATTTTGAATGAAGGAGACATTTCACTTACCTCTGACATTACTCAACAAAGAGCTGCTCATTCATCGTAGCCAAACCATCCTGCTCTTACTAGAAAATGTCTTTTACTCACAATTAAACACCTGCTAACTTTAAGGAAATGGTTTCTAGGAAACTAAAATGTTGTCTTAAGGTTTTTTTTTTTTTATTACTGCTGGTGATTAAACTACAATATTGAAACTGTGAGGCAGTATTTCAAAGTTCTTCTTTTGTTCTAAACTTAGTTTAAAAGCATTTTGACCAAATTACAAACTGAAATGAACTGTTAAAAAAATCATCTTGCAGCTGACATATACAAGGCTTTATGTGTGTGTGGAGCTCACACAGCCTGTGTGCACACATGCTGTGTGTCAGCCATCAGCTGTGGCAGCAGGAAACAATGGGACGTCTGCCTGACAGTTATCTGTCACCAAAGTGACCATGTGGTTGGGCTTCATGTTTAACCTGCACCAAGGTCCTGTGTGGTCATATTACAATAACACACACACACACACACACACACACACACACACACACACACACGCAATAACACACATGACAGGCAGTCTGCAGGGACAGCACAGAGCATCCCAAGCAGCTAATTCAGCTATCAGTGTTCATACGTCGCGTGCGCTGCTGCTCCTGTTTGCCTGACAAGATTGGGTGTTTGTTTGTAATTAAGTGTGTGTCTGTGTGTGTGTTAGTGTGCATGCTGAGGCGAGGCTGCATGGGGGAGGTGAAGGTAACAGCAGCAATCAGAGCTGCCACAGGGCGGTCCTTGGAGACAAATCAAACATGATTGACCTGTTACATCAGCTGTTCTGCGTCCGTGTGTGTGTGTGTGTGTGTGTGTGTGTGTGTGTGTGTGTGTGTGTGTGAGAGAGAGAGAGAGAGAGAGAGAAAGAGATGTTAGGATGGAGGGCATAAGCTGAGTTGATGTACGATGTGATGGTGATTCCCTCTCGACTCCCTCCACTCCTTCCTTCCATCACCTATAACTTACACAGGGAGGTGAATGAAAGAAAACAGTATTTGTGTGTGTGTGTCTGTGTGTGTGTGGTGTCACTCTCGGATAACAAGGAAAAGATGGATGAATTACAGCGTTTGACTTGCTGTTAGTGGGGAAAGACGCCTCAGCTCTCCAGATCCAATAAGTCAAGTTGTAATCACAGCAGACCTGCCACATAAACACTGAGAGAGCCAAACTGAGAGCTTTTAGATGATGTAACTCACAGCAATGCCAACACATTAAAGAAAATTCAATAGTCTGGAGGTAATCAATTCTTAGTTTGGTACATCAGAAAAAAACGAGTCCCTTTTCAAACATCACTGCTTTTTATTGTTATATTTAAGCCAAAATTATCTAAATGTAGCACTGCAGGTAGAACTAATGACTAATAGCTAAGATCATGTGATAGATGGAATGACCAGTTTTGAAATTACAGTGCATAAAAGATGGGCATACCCATCTAATGTCAAAGACTGAATGATGATCACTCCACTTTATGGACATCTCTTTGGAGCCAGAAGTGACCACATTAGGCCCCAGTCATGTATGGTTAAGGACTGGTCAGTGACTCCATGGTAACCACTGGTCACTAAGGAAAAATATGTGTTCCCCAACCAGCTGGCCAGTAGTTGCAGGAATGCTGTCACCAAGTGACATTGGTCACAAACATATATATGATATATATTCAGCATTAGTTGGTGGTTGGTTGGGCAGTAATTGCTGACAAGTTGGAGTCTGGAGCAACCAAAGCAATAAGAAACAGGTTTTTGGTGCTACAACCTTCTTGTGGTAGATAACACGCTGCAGTATCCAGCAACCACTCACCAGCCCATTGGGGACCAGTCTATAGGCCTGTGTGACTGAGGCTTCAGGTTGGCGTACTACACTGTCAGCTAACACTGGCAAGCTTAGTTAGCACCCTGTGTCCAGAAACTTTATTGGTGCATCCCACAGATACCGAAGGGTGCATGTTCAACATAGTCAGACTTTCTTTACATTAGCTGGCTTGACTGAAGTCAGACATAAGCGGTGTCATGATTGTTGTAATCAAATTGAAGCCAAGATTTCTACTTCAGGATCTGAGGACATTCACATAAAAAGGGGGGATCTGACATGTCATTTCACTCTTACTCCCAACAAAAATTGGTAACCTTTTCCAATCAGAGACATTATCAGAGAAACAAGTGATAGAGGTGGATAAAGAATTAAAAAAAAACACTATTCTTTGTTTCACAGACCTAAAACAAGAAACAAATCAAATTAGAAGCTCACCCAGGAGTTGCAAATGTTTCTACAAATGCATATAACATCTTTTAATAGCGGTACTTACATCTCTATTGTTTTTTGTTTTCAGGGATCGTGCTTGCTGATATCATTGAAAAGTACTTTGTGTCGCCCACACTGTTCAGAGTGATCCGACTGGCTCGTATTGGACGAATTCTGCGCCTCATCAGAGGCGCTAAAGGCATCCGGACGTTACTGTTTGCCCTCATGATGTCCCTTCCTGCTCTCTTTAACATTGGACTACTCCTGTTCCTTGTCATGTTCATCTACGCCATCTTTGGTATGGCCAACTTTGCCTACGTGAAACGGCAGGGGGGGATTGATGACATGTTTAACTTTGAGACGTTTGGGAACAGCATGATCTGCTTGTTTCAGATCACCACCTCTGCAGGATGGGACAGCCTTCTCAGCCCCATTCTCAACAACTCCCCTGAGGAGTGCGATGCCAACATCCCCCACACTGGCACCACCGTCAGGGGGAACTGTGGGAACCCATCAGTGGGCATCACCTTCTTTGTCACCTACATTATCATCTCCTTTCTCATCGTGGTAAACATGTATATCGCCATTATCCTGGAGAACTTCAGTGTTGCCACTGAGGAAAGCACTGAACCCCTCAGTGAAGACGACTTTGAGATGTTCTATGAGGTCTGGGAGAAGTTCGACCCGGAGGCCACGCAGTTTATCGAGTACTCCAAGCTGTCCGACTTTGCTGACTCGCTGCTAGAGCCGCTGCGCATCGCCAAGCCTAACAAGATCAAACTGATCTCCATGGACCTGCCCATGGTCAGTGGAGACAAAATCCACTGCCTGGACATCCTGTTTGCCTTTACCAAGCGTGTCCTGGGCGAGTCAGGAGAGATGGATGCCCTCAAGCAGCAGATGGAGGAGAAGTTCATGATGGCGAACCCGTCCAAGATCTCTTATGAACCCATCACAACAACTTTGAGGCGCAAGCAGGAAGAAGTCTCCGCCACCATCATTCAGAGGTGTTACCGCAGACACCTGGTGAGGCGACAGCTGAAGGCCGCCTCCTACATGTACCGCCAGATTACCACACCTCGGCATGCGGGAGGTGAAGGTGAACAAGGAGGTGAAGTAGTGTTTGGGGAGGATGCGCCTGAGAAAGAAGGGCTGATTGCTACCATGATGAGGGAAAATTACGGCTCAAGCATGTTAGGGATTGAGCGCTCAGAGACGATTTCCTCCACCTCATCTCCACCTTCATATGACAGCGTGACACGGGCCACATCCGAGATCTTTCAACCGCTCGCTGTCAAGACAGAAACTGTTGCCGACACTGCGGGCAGCGAACAAAGTGAACAATCGCAGTCAGAAATCGCCCACGACAGACAGCAGGAAACGACGCCATAGCAGGAACAGAAAAGCAAAAAAATTATTAACAAATGAGGATTTTCTCATTTGAGGTTGGCCTGTTTATTCTTTTGTTTACTGAATGTACCATAGCTGAGAACGCTGAGGCGGCAGCAGAAAGAAGCTATGAAGAACTACGAGGAGCCTGCAACATGGAAGAATTACTACCTTTAACGTCATTTCCTGTTCCCTGGAGAAATTCCTGGACTGAGAAACAAGTGTTTTGGGAGTTTCCTGCAGAGAAGCAAAACAACTGCAAAACAGAGAGAGTAACCCTGTCTGTCAGGTCAACTCTGCCTTTGTTGGAGTAATAGACAGTAAAGGAAAACCTCCTCTTGGGTCGACCAGAACCGGGAGTTTGGAACAATGACTGACCTTTCACCAAAGCTACAGGTGGTAATAGGGGTCAGAGCAACTATATCACAAATGTATCCATCATTTTTTGGCCTGGGGAGTTTGTGCCTTCCCACAGTTGATCAATATTCTCAGAGTATGTTTGGTTGTAAGAGTGACGGCGGTGTTTCTCGACACGTTAAGGGTCGATGGCGTTCTGACTGACACTCGAGAGAGTAGGGAAAATAATGACAACGTGATTTCAAAACAATGTTTTCGTAGTAAAAGTACGTTGTTGATGTTACCAGTCTTTTAATAGCGGTACAATTATTACTATTTTTTATATTTTTTAGAGTAAGTTGAAGAAAACCAATTAGCAGTCTCTCTTTTGACTTCGGAGTGGCACTAGCTATGA
This sequence comes from Oreochromis aureus, assembly GCF_013358895.1. Taxonomy (NCBI): domain Eukaryota; kingdom Metazoa; phylum Chordata; class Actinopteri; order Cichliformes; family Cichlidae; genus Oreochromis; species Oreochromis aureus. Next base: position 37,086,155 of record NC_052950.1, on the reverse strand, counting down.
AAAAGTGGCTGAACTACCATGTTGTAATAGATGAGAGGAGAAGGTGTGAAAAAAAAAATCTCAAAAACCTGAATCTTCATCTGTTTTTGTTGGCAGTTTTGCACTTTTTGAGTTTACACCTGCTCTCGCTTTACTACACCTGGGCGAGGGCACAGTGTAGAAGAGCCTGGGATTTCATTATTTTTCTTCTCAAAACTTTTTGCGATAACACCAAAAAAAATGACACAAGTGCACAATGAGATTTTCTACACGTTCCCAAACTCTTCTAACACGTGTCTTTGCCCAGTGGTGGATGCCTTCATACAGTTTGTTGGCTTGTGGGTGATTTGTCTAAAAGTCATGTTAGATATTCTGGCTTCACTTCCCAATAACCTGAAGCAGAAGAGTCCTACTTCTGCACTGTCACCACACTGAGTGGGGAGAAAAATGAAGCTTACTGGCTTTCATTGATTGAGGATGCATGATTTAGGAAGAAGTTTTATGGAATGCTTTGAAAAACACCTGCCTGGGTGGAAGGAAAATAAGAGGCTTGTCAACTGTAGTGTTATTCTCCTATGCCAAAAATAGTCAAGACTGCAGGTGAATTTATTCTTTTTTTATATTGTTCAGTTTAGTAAAAGCATCAGACTGCTGGTTTAACACTAGCCTAGCACAAATTCAAAATAGGTTTAAGCATGCAGCAAACCACCAGTCTTTGCTTTTTAAAAACTGAACAAAGACGTGATAATAATAATGATGATAATAATAATAGTTGTAGATTTTATATAGCTTTTTCCTAACAATGTTACAAAGCGCTTCATAGAAAGAATCAAAAAGCAAAATAAAAACATCAGAACAAAGAGGTAAACAAAAAAAACTACAAAAATGACCACAGGTCAGAAGCAAAAGATCAATTCAAAAGGAAGTAAGACAGCAATAACAAGCGCAGAACACTGATATTCATGCAGGACACCTGTTAGGCTCTTTTAATGCCATGAATGCCTCCTTTCTCTTTTTTCTCTTCTTTTCCTGAGGGCATTTGATGTCTCTGTACAAACTGAACATTGTCAACTTTTATGACAAATCACCCGCTGTCATTCAGCATCCGTCTGGTCTGAGTTCGGCTTGGCACAACCAGGCTTTAAGGTCCTGGTGGTGTCAGCCAGCTCTGACAACAGAGCGACAATCAGCTCAGCACATCTGCATCAGGATTTCTCCCCATTTGGTTTCACGAAAAGCTAAAAAGGTCACGTTGACTCTCGTGTTTGACCGTCATCAGTGTCCTGGAACAACCTTATCTTGAAAATTCAACAGCAATATGACAATGCTGAAGAAACCAGAGACTGCACAAAAGGCACTGAAACTCTGTTACTTTGCCTAAATTTTAGTATTTTGTTTCCTGACTAGCTGTCAGTGTGACAGAAGTATGAGTACTCTTGGTACTGTCAATGAATAACACAAGAGGTTGCACGCCTCCCTGCAGAGATACATTTCATGTAAATGAGGCTCAGTAATTCACAGACATTTTGCTTCCCATTAATCAAATTTTATTGGAATTTGGTTGCAATTCAGTCAGAGATCCAGAAGGGGGCGCTGGCAAGACTGTCTTTAGTGAAAAGGGGTGAATGGAGCTAAACAGCTAAGTTAATGACTTCCACCTGCTTCCAATTAAAAACATCTATATTACTTTTCATAAATCCAGCATCAACAGAGTGTCTGAAATTCAACAAAACAACACTTATGTTCGGTTTTTCTCACAGTGAAGCTGGTTTTACACATGAAACACTAGCATGCTGATAATGGGTGCTGATTATTTGGTTAAGCAATTGGGATGGAATGTCCTCCCGCCATGGCTGCAGAAACCCCGTCAGAGGTTCCCATGTCGTGAAGTCATGAATCTCTAATAATCACAGAGAGAGAGATTCTACTACAATAGAAACCTGTAAAAAAAGAAAAAAGAAGAAAAATCAAACTGCACTCATTGTCTTGAGCCCTTCTATCGAAAAAACATGGAAACTTCAGGAAGAACATTTTTTCCTTGAAAAATTTCCATTTTTGTTCTACTGTCCAATTCACTCTGGATGAGCTCAACAGCGGCCCCTATAGAACTGGAAGACCAAAGAGCTCTCTATGGTGCTGGAAGTTCAGCTGCCAAAATATATGAACTATTTACAACTTCAGATTTATCCATAATCCACAAAATAACATCTTTCATTTTTTTATCCCAGTTGTTCAAAGATGATACATTTCAGGTTTATCCAGGACACTGAAAGCTTTTCTGCTTCATTTTTTCTCCAAATGATCTGAAGCGTTTCATTTCAATGTGAGGAGATAAACTGGTGAATTCTGACTCCTATGTGGAGATAATTTATAGGTTTTGTTTTTACTGAAAATATCAGATGTCATTTTTTTCCCCCAATGATTGAAAAATCAACTCTTCAAAACCAAAACACAGCTTCGTTTATTTATTTATTTATTTATTCATTGACCTTTTTTGGAAGATTTTCAGGTCAATTGCTTTATTTTTATTTTATTTATCTTTTTTATGATAATTATTTTTGCACGTTCTGGCTGGAGGAGGAGAGGAGGTCGAGCGAGACGGCTCTTTATCTATTTTGCACAGAGAAACAAAAAAAACCTAACAAAACAAACACAAACCGCGTCGAGCAATAACGGTTTGCAGATACCTTCTAAGTGAATTCTTGGGTAACACATGACTTTACAGACGCTTTTTCTCACTGTATGTGTCTGTGGATTAAAGGGAAAAATCCCACGCTAACACTTTGAGCATTTGGTGGAATCTGATTAGCCGGATGCAGCACTGACGGCGTTACTGTGGATTTATAGTCACACGGGTCCATACAGTGGCACAAAGCCGACGTGAAGCAGCGTTACCGCTTGTTTTTATTAAGACGAAGTGTCAAAGTGTACAGCATTTGTTCAGTCTGCTTCAATATTTCAAACAACCTCTCTCTGTCTCTGTCGTTGTGGTCACCCGAGGGATCTTTACTAAATGCTTTACTAGACTAATTTTAAAAAGGAAAAAAGTTTAAAAAAAAAACAATTTTACTGGCACCGTCTGGACTCTATTTCTACTAGATTCTATTGAGAATAGATAACGATATAAACTAGGTAAATATTAATACACTGCTGAACTCTGCTGCGAGGCGTATTTCAGGTTGCAGTTGTGCTGAAGGGCTGTTTTCAGTAGCAATAGACCCAGAGTGTGCCTGCTACACATGAACCCCAACACTCCAAGCCATGCTTTACCATTGGTTGACTGATAATATGCTTGATTGATTGATGAGCCAGTTGATTTTTCTGATTTCTTGACTGGTTCCATGTTTGGTTGGTTGATGAATTGATTCTTATGGTTTTTGATCATTAACACAGTCTCCACAGTCCCCTCCCCTCCATCACCGCTGTGACTCTTCCTCATAACTTTATCGAACAAACAGCACAGAGAGCTAACAGGCTGACGTCACTTTTAAACTGTCAAAAAGGTCCAGATTCACTAACGTCTGCAGGAAAAAGGTGCAGTTTTGTCAGGAGAGCACATGCTGGCATGTAATTCCATACTGAGATGTTAAAATGGAGACAGCTGAATAAGAAAACATCCAGCTGTTTAATTCCCATAAACTGCATATAAAACATGAACATAGCTGCCATGAAATCCCTTACTGGCTTGCCAAGTCTCATTTTTCAAGTTTCAAGCAGGAAGGCTTGTCCATCTTAGGTTTTTGAAATGTCATGATGCAGGCAAGCAGGATTAGGCCCTCGCCAATCTGTATGCTGATCTGTCTGTTTCACTCTAATAGAGCCATAATTTTCTAAATGAACACCATGTTTTGTTCAATAAGCGACTGAGAGAATAAATTCATCAGGAAACTTGAAAGTTGCCGCACCCTGTGATTGCTTTGGTTGCTAGCAGATTGCTCATATTTTGCATGGAATACGTCAATATGTCCACTAACCCTTGCAAGCTACTCACGAGCAGTAATGAAACCAAGACTGGGAACTCATGGCCATCTTCTAGCAACCAAAGCAATCGCAGTAAAGTTTTCAGTCCAGCAGCGTATACCTCTTTGAAATTGAGTTCACCTGGAGATGTTAGGTGAACTCAGTGCAAAAGAATGCACATTTTCCTGTAGCAACCTGGCTGTCTCTGACAGCAAACATTATGTTACTAAAGCAAACTCTGATTTTCTAACAGGACTATTAATTATAAAATGAAGATCATGTTTTAATCTGTAAGACTTAAAACTAGCAACTGTGATCATAAAGGATAAGCAAACCGTTTACTGAGCTCATAGATCAAATTTCCAGTCGACCTGTACACCCACTACCAAATTTGGAACAAAGACAGCTTCACTAGAACTTTAAAAGAGGAAGGGGATTTTCTTTTAGAGCTGGCTTGAACCCTTTCAGAGGACCAGAAAGAAAAACAGAATTTCTTCAGAGTGTTTCCAGGTCAGTAAAGATATCAGCAAAGGGCTTTTGTAGAACAGTTATCAAATTAAAGGCTCAGTTATTGGCATTAGTCTACTTAGATTTCAAACTCATGAACTCTTGAATCCCGTTTTCAAAGATTGTTTAAATCCTTCCAAAATTACCTAAAGCTATCAACAGAATTCATGTAAAACATCAATACTGTGCTTGAGAGATATGATAAAGTTGAGCTGTCTTTGTATTGAGTCAGTGTAGCCTTTATTTAACCAGGTGAATCACTCAACGCATATTCGTATTTACAAGGACAGCCTGGGGATGGCAAAGCCTCAAGAGTTTACAAGAAACATACTCTAGTTGTTACCACTGATGATGGACATTTCAGTTCAAGTTTACAAAGGTAATTAGAAATAGTTTATTTAAAACTTTCCACATGATCATTAAAATGGACACAACAGGATTCATGAGTAAAACAGGAGGCCCAGCTTTAAGACAAAGCCACTTTGTAATGCTTTGAGAAGCTTCTTGAAAGCTCAAACCTCCAGGGTTTGCTACTGGAGGCATCCTGTTAACAGTGTTGTAGTTTGTACAATGCCAGTCTACAGCTGCAGGGTGATATTACTTGGTGGATACTACTTGGCAGCCTCATCCTGACATATCCGGCTCTTTCAAACTGATATTCGGCATTTGCTGCAGTGGAAAAAAGAAAAGTACACAAGCTTTTGTCAGACTGTTGCTTCGGTGAATCTGGACCTCAGACTTTGGTTTGCACTGAGCACAAAAACACATTCAAACACTTACTGCAATCACTGGGACAGTTGGCTGCTCAGAGGTTTGTTCACCTGAAACAAACAATGAAGCAATTACAGCAGCAAAACAAAGAGCAGCTTCAGCTCTCTGTCCCTGAACAGTCTGTACAAGGGAAAGTAACAAAGCCTTCTAAGTAACCTCCAACATGAAAGACAGAAAAAAATCTGTCTGTTTTATGACTTTTCCTGCTCTGATATGATAAACTGTTCAAAGTCTGAGCAAATTAAACACCATCTTTGTTCCAAGCTGTGGGTCAGACCATGTGGTGCTACTGAGGGGTTTGGAAGAGTCCTTTTTTTGAAGGGAGGGGGGGTGTTTAAAACACAGACTGAGAGTCTCTGCTCCTTCTTGCCTTCTTTCCCCTGTTTGAAAACCAAAAGCTGCTTCATCATCCTTGAAACAAAACGACAAACACCCACATGGAGGAAATGCACAGAAAACCAGAGGTTTCATTGTTCTCTATTATTGCTATTCTATTAACTGTGTGATAAATGCAATACAACAGTTGTGTAAACAGGCAGTGAGTGATGCTGTATCTTATTTACAGTATGAGGATAATAAAAATGATGCTTTTGGGTTTTTTTTTAATTATTATTATTTTTCCCACCGTCATGGGTTTGGTTTTTCCAGGCATCTTCTCACTGCTTAAACCACAGTCGTCCCATTTACACCGTCACTGGTTTCACAGCGGGTGGCGAACTGGTTTGCAGATTTCCAGTGTCATATCAGTCCCAAAGAAACCTCATATCTTGAGAAAGTTGCCTTTTTCTTAGGAAAGGGGGGGAGTTTAAATATTTCCCTTCCTGACACCTTTCGAATCCTCTTTTATTCCACACGAGAAAAACAGGAACATTTGTCTTATTGTCACCTTTGGGATAAAATGAGGCCACAAATAGTAGAAGTTGGAAAATATGCTTCACTAAGTTGACGATAAGAGGTTTCACAATACAAGTAGTTTTAGTGCTTTTGCTGGAAAACGTTAAACTTTATAGCTGGAGGGTCAAAACCTTGTAACTCCTGAAATTTAAGGCTTGGATAAATACGGAAATTAAGAAATAGCAATGTAATGAGCACAACTTTCAAAGTCCAAATTGGAACGGTGTCCATCACAGTTGTGTCATTTTCTAAAAACACAAAAACCAAAAACATAATAATAAGTTACAAGGTTTTCCTCTGACTTCAGTGGTACTCGCCGGTGAAACCTCGGTGTAAAGGAGGCGAAAGCCGTGCCTCAGTGACCCCACCCTGGTGTTTTAGAGACAATAATATTTACAATTATAATTATAATATGAATATATATATAAATATATATATACTTTTTAGTACTTTGAGTTGAAATACTTTTTAGTATTTTGCAAATACATGTCTCTGTATATAAAAGAAAAGCCTCCTGTAATAAACAAGAAAAAATTTAATACTGAATCTGTTGTGGTGGTTTTATTTTGTGTGCTGTGTAAAATATGGATATAGGTGTGATCCGGGTCCACCACCAGGTGACTAGTGACCCATCTATGGTTAGATGTCAGCAAAGCCTACTTCCTGGTGGGTAGCCCACCGTCTCTAATGGCCACGAGCTGTGAGTAACAACTGAAACGATGAGTTTATGGATGCCAGCAGTGGAAATGAGCTTCCTCTGGTGCTTGCTGGTGTCTGGACTCAACCTTAATGGTAGGATGTGGAGCTTGTATATTCAGGAGGTGCTCAGAGTAGAGCGGCCACTCCTCCACTTCACACAGAGCTGGTGGAGGGGGTTCAGCAGCTAACCCAGGTGCCTCCTAGAAGGTTCCTAGATGAGGTGTTTTTGGCAAGCCATACTGGAAGGAGACCCCAGAGTAGACCAAGGATACGCTGGAGAGATTGCATCTCTTGGCTGGCCTGGGAAAGCTTCGGTTTCCCCCTGGAATAGCTGGAGGAGGTGGCTGGGGGGAGGGAGGATTGGGTATCTCTGCCCCTACAACCACAATAAGGGTTACTCTCAGCACCATCTAGTATTTAAGCTTCTCATCCTATCGTCAAGGCTGAGTCAAAACACAGCACTTCTGCTAATCCACCATGACTGGATGGACGGATGGTTTTTCAAGCAGAAATTTAAACATGCAGTGTTCTCTATTTACTCCAAATCTTCTCATTTAAATAATGAATGGAAGATTTATTTGTTTTAGAAACTTATTTTCTTTCTTGGAGATGTTCAGGTGTTTCAGCTGATACACAAAGTTCACATTCGTACAGTAGAGAATAAGTGTGACAGCGTGTATGTGGTAGTGCCCCTTAGGTTTTATTGTGAAGAGACAGAATTTTTTGCCTTATTTTAAACTGTGTTGGGGTTTTCTCACCCCACTCCACTCCACATACTCATGGGTGTATATTTACCAGACTAAAGCTTAATCTCTGCAGAGCCACAGTGGGCAAAGTCCTTGTTTGTGTTTACACTTGTGTGCTGCCCTCATTTGTCCAGCATCATGAGTGAAACTGAGCTCATCACGATGGACCTGGAACTAATAAATCTTCAACAACAGCTGCTTTTACTAAAACACAGGAAGCAGAGAAGACTTCAGAGCTGACTCAGTCTATACACAGACTATCAGCACGATGAAAATAAGAAGGAAAGAACAGCTTAAACTGGAAGAATACATATTACTGCAGAAGCAAGAAGACACAATGAAAGCCTGTTAGGGTGTGTTTCGGTCTTATCCTTAAACTAACCAATATAATGTCTTTAGAGTGCCTTATATTACTACCAAACACACCTGTGACAGCTGTCGAAGTCTCTGGAGTTGTGGGGTCCTGCAGAGGTTACCACATTTAAAATGTCAGACACATACACAGTGTTCATTAAGTAGTGGAAGTACTTGCATTACTTTATGCCGGGGTGGTAATAAGGCTCTGCCAGCTACTACGCCACATTTTGAAGAGGCAGCTGCAAGTGAGTTAAAGTTCGAGAGTCTCGGTTCACGGTTCACGGTCTGGACAGCCAGCTCGGTTCAGTTAGCTGAGATGAAGACTAGCAGACAGTCAGGACAGGTGTGTCCTGACACCTGTCAATTACTGCCCCTATCCCCCTCCCTTCATTATCCCTGCTGATGAATTACAAGTGTTTTTAAGAGCAGGGGGGAACCATCCACAGTGGCTTTGAACATGTTTATTTCTGCTGTAAAGTTGGACATTTTAACACTGGTGTCTGAGAGGACTGAGTCGCTTTTGGAGCCAGCCCTGAAGAGGACACCAGAGAGCTTCATGTTTCAGCCCTGGAGGTTGATGCTGGGTGGAGGAGGCATTACCAACATCAGTTCACTATGTAATGAGCTAAAGTCAGTAGAGAGTCAAGTGTACAGAAGGCCGCACAGCGTCTCGACATCGAGGTTTTTATTGTTGGTAATGTTACTCTGTCTTCATTTTCCTAAAATAACTCCATCCCCACATTATTTGTGATGTCAGCAGATGAATGGAGCATCCCGGCTTCATTTCCATGTCGGACAGACGGGTGGGCGGACGCACAGGTTTATGGCGTCGGGTAGCTCTCCGACCTCACAGCAGACTGTTTTTGCACACTACCGTGTGCATCCGTCTCCCTGCGCTTCCTCCCTCCATATCAGCTTTGGTGCCAGTTCGCCTCTGCACGTCATGCCTGCTTACGCTGGCCACTTTTGTCATGAAGCTGAACTCGTGATCTAATGCTGTCTGATCGTGTGTGTGTGTGTGTGTGTGTGTGTGTGTGTGTGTGTGTGTGTGTCAGAGCAGATTGAGGATGACACTTGAAGCTGCTGTTGGAAACCCGTCTGCTGTGTTACTCCCTGCCTCTTCGTGGCCCTCCTCTTTCACCTCCCTCGTTATAACCCTGCTTCAACAGTATTATGTAGTATTGTTTCATTCAGGCGCCCTTAGACCACCACACAAAGGTGGATTAATCCGCAAGGGAAAACAGTTCCCAGGACAGTGCCTACTTCCAAGTAAAGGATCCAACTGTTTTAGGAAATTTTTAAAAAAGACAGATGTTTTGAACCAAAGGGCAGGGAGCTGGGAGTTATAGACACAAGTAATGAGACATGCATTTATAACTGATTTAGGTCTTTTCATGTCATTTTTTTAAGCTGAGTTTTTAGCAAGATTTCCTCTCTCCTCCTTTGTCAACAGTGGTGATATTATCTCTGTCTGGTTTGATTTGAAGCTTTGTTTTTATAAGATATGACAGTTTCTGGCATTCTGCGGGCTAAGGGCTCCGGTTAACAGTTACACATCCTGGGTCCTCCCTGGATCCAAGGACACACTGGAAAGATTACGTCTCTCAGCTGGCTCGGGAATGCATTGATATGCCCCGGGGCAGCTGAGAACGCTGGCCCAACAACCACACGGACCCCGATGTGCAGCAGAGGACGAATGCATGGATCATGTTTAAGCTACTAACATGTATCTGCATGTAAATCCCGTTCAAGTTATTTTCTGGACCTCGACATCCACTGCAGACTCTCTGCATTCAGACCAATCACTGTGTACAATCATCATCTTTTTATATCTTCTTCTGAATGATAAAAGGATCCTGTAAACACTTAGTGTTGAACGAGGACATCCAGCAGATGTTCCGTCTCTGACGTGGGCACAATTTTCATTTTGGAACAATTTTTCAACCAGAACCAGACACAAAGCGATCAGGCATCAGTTATTCAAGGTCAGAGTGTTTGCTGGGTTTTGCCGTCGTGCTGTGAGCGGTTTTGACTGAGGAGCCAGCGTACTCGGGAACAAAGCTTCTCTGTCTTTTTGAAAGGCCGAAATTTCTCTTTAAAGCCCACCAGCAGCTTTTCCACTCACTGAAAGCCAGAACATCCATCTGAGCACTGCGCAGGTTTTGGTTTGATGACATAGATGACTGTGTTTAAATTGTTTGCTTTGTCCGGTCTAAAACCCAAAGATGTTCTGATTTCAGTGAAATGAACCTGCAGGAACGTCCTCCCGTGTCAGAGGCTGAAAACTGCTGTTGGTTAAATAGCTTAAACAGTTCTCATTTACCTTCTGTCAATTAATAGACTTGCTTCAGCTCCACCGATGCCCTCAAGCACACGTGAATACCGACTGAACTCAGTGAACTGCCTTGTTGTTGCCCTTGAGCAAGGCACTGAACTGAGAGAGAGAAATAAAAAGCATGTGTGCCGACTTGTTTACGTAGTTACATAATCTCATCTCTAGCCCTGAAACGCAGAGAGGGTGCCAGAGTTCCTCAGCATATGTTAAAAGGAGCTTCCCCATCTGTCTGCCTGCCAAAAAGCTCCAATCTTAAAGGAACAGTTCGCTTTAAACAATGTACGTTTCTGACCACCTTTAAGAATAGTTCTTCTCACTAAAACCCTCCTTATGTTGTTTATATTTGTTGTTAAATAATCAGCAGCTACTTCCCATTTCATAATATGAACCCACTACCCAGTTAATGTCTGCCAGCTAACTACTCACCAGAACAGCACCCTCTACCAGCTGTGAGTAAAACAGCTGGTAGATCCTGAATCCGGCTGGAAGTTAGTGAGGAAGGACGTTCCCGGGGCTCCGGCTCATTTGTACTATCTTTTCAATTCATGACGTGATGTCCAAACACTGATAATGGTGATATAATTACTGGAAAAGTAACTTCAACAACATATGTAATAGAACAGAACAGCCCTTTACAGTCATTGTACATGTACAATGAAATTGTGGGTGCTCCACATCAACTGTGTGGAATGAACTATAAATAGTAGACAGCGGGAATAAATAACAAAGAGGAGAAATATGCACAAAAATAAGAGAAAGGCACATAAGAGGACAGGTTCAAAATGTTTGAAAATATTAACCTGAGGCACCGAACAGAGGGTAGCAGGTCAAACAGGTGGTGGGCGGGGTCACCTGTGATGGCCCTGGCTTACCTGAGGCAGGAGGATCTGGCGACAGTCTCCAGGGGTGGCAGAGGGCAGCCAGTGATTGTTTTGGTGGTGTTAATTATGGTCTGTGCAGCCTTCCTGTGGCCCCTGCCTACCAAACATCAGGCAGCAGGAGAGGACACGCTCCACTGAGGAGCGGCAGAAGGCCAGCAGCAGCTTCTGGTCCAGGTTATTGTTCTTTAGGACACAGAGGAGCTCTGTCACTAGGGCAGTGGTGTTGGATCGTGTGTAGCGTCACGTCTTCTGTGACACTGCAAATAAAAGACTTTTGTTGTTAAAATGAGGTCGATGTCGTAGTGTGATGGTTTACACGTTCACCTAACGAGCAAAAACTCTCAGCTTTGATCCTGGGAGCAGGAAGAGGCACTAATCCCTGTGGGATCAAGAAGGACGCCCAGCACAACAATCTGCCAGATCAAACATGTGGAATGAGTCTTTGTGAATAATTTTTTATCTTATAAAGTGGTGGTTTCTACAGGAGCATCATTTCACACCATCGCAGCTCATACTGGCTAGTACTCAAACTCAAAAAGTCATTAATTACGTTCTGACTTGCAGAGTCTCTGTGTTGAGCTTGTATATTGTGGCGGAGGTGTGGTCTCTGGCTCAGCTGCAGGGAAAGGAAGGTGCCAGGCAGGCGAGTGAACAGGTGGTGGTGATGGCACAGACAAGCTCTGTACTGCTTTTAGTGATGCGGTAGTGGAAAGGTGGGAGGGTTCTTCCATCAGACAGTTCGCACAACGCTGAGAGAGAGCTGCAGTCAGAAGTGTGTGCCAACCCAAAAAGGACATTGCTGTTGGTCGATAATAAAGCGAAACGTTCACCACACTGTGTGTGTGTGTGTGTGTGTGTGTGTGTGTGTGTGTGTGTGTGTGTGTGTACAGGCCCTCGAAGTGGGTTCGTACTGTTTTCGCGTCTTTATTCACGCTGTTTCTCCACGAGTGCAGGACACTATCCATAAAAAAGTTTTTCTCTGTGAATTTTCAAAAACAGAAAGATTCCAGATATCTGTGTTTGTTTCTGTTCATCCATCATAAACGTTACATTGGTGCTCTTTTCCAAAGGTTTTTCTTTCTTAAAATGTTAAAATGACAGAAAAATTAAAATAATAACATGTAATGAAACTGATTACCCAGTGATGAGCACACCTTACACTGCGCGAGGTCAGTCTCTCCTGTGGGATTGTGGGTGTTTTCCTTCCCCGTGGTGCGTACTGAGGGCACCCAGAAGAACTAAAGGCCAAAGATGAGCAGATCATGCTGTGATGACAAAAAGCTGCTTTAACTGCAGGGACGTGCTTCCATTTTTTCCCTCTAATGTAAATCAATGTATGAACGAAGACGTGGTTTAAGACAGAAGTCTCTGGAAAGTTTTACTGTCAAAGATGTCGGCCAAATGTGTGCTCCTCCATGTCTCCATCAATATGAGTGTGTTCATTAGGGAATCACGAATTTAGTGTATCAGTAATTATTCATCACTAACTGAATAATAGCAGATATGGGTTTTATAGTTTACTGCAACCAATCAATGCAAACAACATTATAACAGATTCATTTAGAGGAGCACTTTGCCATTTTTCAGCCTGATAGAAACGCTGGGCTTTCTAACACAGAGCTGTCCCTGCGTTCTGCTCCACAGACTCCATAAAGCCGTCACCTTTCAGACTAAATGTCTAAATGTGGCTGTGTGTGATCGTGCAACAGTTCACAAGCAATCATTCCCCTCTGCTGATTTTCACAATCTAAAATAACTGAATCTTTTTTCTAAACTGAAAATGATTTTTTTTCTTTTTGTCATTAAAAACAAACAATAATGGAGAAAATAATTAGCAGATTCCAGCAAACCTTCAGTGGTGAATAACTGTCGGCTTCCCGTCTTTTCTCACATCTAAATGGTTCCAAACTGAAAGATGTGCAAATGTCTGAGAAGCGATTTCTCTGTCTAATGGACGTCCCAGTAATGACGTCTAAAATAACGAAGTGCCTGGAGGTGTTGTAAAGATGACACAATGCCTGTTGTGCAAGTTCTCAAAGTGAAAAAAAGGTTCAGTGTCATGAGAGTAATAACATGTTTTTCTTCTTTTTTTTCTCTGTTAATGTAATAAATGTGGTGAATATAGTGATCGAAGCAGCTAAAATAATTATTCCTGCATTTTCCCGCACAACAACAGTCTTGCTGTTGGTCCAGCCAGAACATCTGCACGGGCAAAGCTTAACTAAGGTGAACTCTGAATCTGCACCTGAACATCGCACCAAAACACACCTAAATTTGTGTCATCAGTGGACTTGAAAATGGCACATTTCAGTTTTGATGCTGTAAAACAAAAACAGGGAGCTGTAAGAGGCTGCCAAGCTCCACAGAGCAGCTCACGGCTCTCCATATTTACCACTAGAAGGATCATCTTTGACATTAGCGTCACTTTTAAACTCTATTAATGGAAAATCATATTTAACTTTGGCTCTGGGTTTTTTTTTTTCTTCAGCCATCTTTGTTCACTGTGACTTTGCCTCTCTGCACTCGTTAGGATCAAAGTGCGACACCAGGCAAACACACTGCATTATGAATACACACACACACGCTCAGTATATGCAGGACAGTTGCTGATGCAGCATGAAGGAGTCAATCCTGTGATGTCATCCGCTTCTTAGTTATAAAACACGCTAAGAGAGCGACAGATAGTGCGGCGCAGTATACTCTGTGGAAGGAAACGTCCTTTAACCCTCCAACTTTTATCTTGGCCCCCCTCATCCCCCGCCACTCCCCTCCTCTGTCCTTCACATCTTTTGTAATAAGTGTTGGGGGTCCCATGGGAGACATGCACATGGTGTGTGTCCTCCATTGCCATGGCAGCGAGGTGTTGATGAGGTCCCGCGATGGCAGACGAGGGAAAGAGTGTGTTCCCTGACCTCAGTCTCCAGAGGGGTATCTCTCACTCACTCACACACACACACACACACACACACACACACACACACACACACACACACACACACACACACTCACTCTCTCACACACACACACACACACACACACTATTTAAAGCTGAACTCATTGATTTATCATTCAGCAAAAATTTGGGTTTTATTTTTGAAGCTTTATTTGTATCTTGTGTTGAAGAGCCAACAATTCGTTCAGATTCACGATGTCTAAATAATAACCACAATTTTTTTTTAAAATTTCAGTTACGATATCAGAACGAATCACGGCACACACCAGAGCTCTCGCTACATGACAGAATTATGGTGCAACCTTCCACAAGGCAGGAAAACTGAAGTGTCCCCGGAGACCGTGGGAGTGTCCTGTGTGGACCTACATGCTGTGCACTTGGTTTGTTTTTGTTGTTTTACTTGCTTTTTAGGATTAGCAAAGGATTCTGCTTTGTTCTGTCTCACAGTGAAAAATGTCGGATTGGGTGCGACATCTCCTTCACACTGATACCAAAGCCCGGATCATGACAGTCAACCTCCAAAGGACACATTCTGGGTAACTGAGACATGCCTGAGACTACTATTATTTGATGCTTCAGGAATAAGAACAGCACAAAATGCAAACAAACATGATGAAGAACGCATCTGCATTAGCAGATGCTGTAAAGACAGCTGTAATATATCTCTGAGAAGCACGATTGGAGCAAAAATACAGTACAGTGAACAACAGCAGTGATCGACCAGGCCACAGCAAGCCTGTGAAAATCTGGTGGGAAAAACACACAGAGACAGAAAGCTCTGAGAACGGCATGATTCCCAGAGGGAGTGAAAGGTAACAAGTATGTTTCCTTGTTATGACCCAGGTCATTGTTGCCGTGTGGTGCTGTTACTTGTCACACCATGCGGGGGCAGTGTTTGTACTCTGTGATGTCTGTGTTATGCAAGTTTCCAGGTGGAGGCTGACCATTGGTGGAAGAGGGAATGAGGCCAGCTACAAATTGGGACCTGACTGGGCGGCAGTCTCTCCTACTTCCTGTTTCCAGTGAGCTGCGCGGTTGGGGCCTTTCGTGCCGTGTGACAGAGCTAGGCTGCAGTAAAAACAGTGTAGAGAGTCGTTTATCTGGACATGGTAGCTGTAGGGTGGGAAGCCATTTCTTTTACAACCTTTTTCTCCTGTTTCGGTAGGGAGACAGGTTAGAGGTTTGTATTTTCTTTTGGGGTTGACTCACTATAGGTAAGTTAGTTCTGATTTATTTCCAGTGTGTTTTGTTTGTTGTTTTGGCCATGCCCACCCTGACGCCGCTACCTGTCAAGTTAATAAAACGACTAGTCATTGTAAAGCTGTGGCTGTGTGATTTACTTCTTTTATTATTTTTCTTGTGTTGCACTCCAGCGCCCGGGCGGTGTGTAACATAATTGAAACTCGTCCTTGCCCGTTTGTGTTTTGTGGGGTTCGTGTGGGCGTGGGGTGTTTGTTGCTTTGTGTGCCTATTGTTTGGTGGCTGGTTTGTGTTGTTGGCATAAATGGAGTTTGATTTGGATAAGTTCGCTAAGGCTCCTACCTTGCAGCAGTTGAACAGGTGTAGGAAGGAGGATTTGCTGCTGCTTGCCAGCCATTTTGATGTGCATGCTCCAGTGGTGGTGAAGAAGGACGACTTGCGCGGCTTATCGCTGAGGCCTTAGGTGAGCGGGGCCTGTTGGCGGGTGTGGCAGTTGCAAGTGGGGCGGGCGAGGCTGCTGTGGAGCCGCTAGCTCCTTTATCTGCTCTTTCCCCTACTCCTCCTGTAACCTCTTCTTCTGTGGCTCCTCCTATTCCTACGGTGGGGACGTCAGCTGAGGAGCTTCAGCTGATGCTCCGCATTAAGGAGGTGGAGTTGAGTAATCGCAAGTTGGAGGTGGAGGCGATGCACCTTCGGGTGAGAGCGCTAGAGCTGGAACGCCACCCTCCGCCACGTAGCCCTACCCCTGCGCCACCCACACCTGGTCTCACCCAAGCTCCACATCGAGATTTTGATGTGGGTAAGCACATTAAATTGGTGCCACCCTTTAGTGAGTCTGAGGTGGATTCGTTCTTTGCTGCTTTTGAGCGTGTTGCTACTGCGTTGAAATGGCCGGAGGAGGTCTGGGCCTTGCTGCTGCAATGTCGGCTGGTGGGTAGGGCTCAGGAGGTGTGTGCTAGTCTCTCGGCAGCTGATAGTTTGGATTATGATGTTGTTAAGGCTACTGTGTTGCGTGCTTTTGAGTTGGTGCCAGAAGCGTGCACGTCAGAAATTTCGGCAGTGTGAGAGAGGGCTAGCCAGACTTATGTGGAGTTCGCGCGTGAGAAAGGTCTGCTTTTTGATAAGTGGTGTCAGGCTAGCAAGGTTAAGGAGTTTGCACAGTTGAGGGATTTGATGCTGTTGGAGGACTTTAAGGGGTGCCTGCCAGAGCGGGTTGTTGTTTATTTAAACGAACAGAAAGTTGACTCCCTTGCAAAGGCAGCAGTCCTGGCGGATGAGTTTGCCTTGACTCACAAGAGTGGTTTTCGCCTCCACCGCGTCGGGGCCCTAGAGTTTTGCCTGGGGTGGGAGGGGCACGATCTCCCCGTTTTTCACGGGCGTAGTCCTACAGTGGCGGGTGGGGACCGCAGGTGTTTCTATTGTCATGAGCTCGGTCACCTCATTGCTTTTTGTCCAGTGCTAAGGACAAAGGAGGTATCGCAGACTAAAACCACATCTGGGGTGGGGCCGGTGCAGTGTTGTTCTACTGTGGACCGCCCTGGGCCAGTGCCGGATGGGGTTTTCCCGGTGGCGATAGATGAGGTGTTCAGTCCTTTTGTCTCTGTGGGTTCTTTGTCACTGTCTGGTGATCCTGCGGACCAGGTTCCAATCACCATATTAAGGGATACGGGGCAAAGCATTCCGTGCGCCGGCGGAATTGTGCCTTTCTCTCAGCAGTCGTATTGTGGCTCTGATTTGTTGGTGTGGGGAATTAAGATGAGTATTTTGCGCATGCCGCTTCATACTGTTACCTTGTCCTCGCCCTTTGTATCGGGCATAGTGCGGGTGGGGGTGCAAGATCAGCTGCCAATTGAAGGCATTGATCTTATTCTGGGAAACGACTTGGCTGGGGGAAAGGTGTTTCCGGCCACTCCTGAAGTCACTGAATGTCCTAATCCGGATATTTTGTGTCATCCCTCTTCTGGACTTGGCGACTCCACAGTTTTCCCAGCATGTGTGGTTACACGTGCTCAGGCTCGTCTCCTTAGTGACGTGGTGGACATATCTGAGACGTTCTTGGATGGTTCTGACTCACATAATAGCCCTTCCCGGAGGTAGAGCGATGAGAAATCTAAGGTTTTAGTGTAGTATCAGAGGACTTGTGTTTGGCGGTGAACAGGGAGCAGCTCGTTGAGGCTCAACAGTCTGATGATACTTTGTCTGCCTGCCGTTCTGCTGCCTTGCAGCAGGTGGCTGCACCTGGTCCCAAGTCCTACCAATTTGACCACGGGGTTCTGTTGCGCAAGTGGACTCCGGTGTCTGGGTTAGAGGGTGATGTGGTCACTCAGGTTGTGGTGCCGACGGAGTACCGACCCCAGGTTTTGAGTCTTGCCCATGAGCATCATCTGTCAGGCCACTTAGGGATTAGAAAAACGTATGACAGAGTGCTCCGCTATTTTTTTTGGCCAGGGCTTAAATCTGATGTGGCTCTTTATTGTCGGTCCTGTCATGTTTGTCAGGTGTCTGGCAAGCCCAATCAGGTCATCCCTCCTGCCCCTTTACATCCTATCCCTGCAATAGGTGAGCCCTTCGAACATGTCATAGTGGACTGTGTAGGGCCCTTGCCGAAGACCAAGGCAGGTTACCAGTATGTACTTACCATAATGTGTGCGGCTACACGGTTTCCAGAAGCTATTCCCCTGCGATCGCTCAGGGCAAAGGCCGTTAGAAAGCACTAGTTCAGTTTTTTTCTACATTTGGGTTACGAAATACATTCAAACCGACCAGGGATCTAATTTCCTGTCTAGGGTTTTTGCTCAAGTTATGTCTGAACTGTCTGTTAAGCACCGGGTGTCTAGTGCTTATCACCCAGAAACTCAGGGGCATTGGGCGATTCCACCAGACTCTAAAGGCCATGTTGCGGAAGTACTGTGTTGAAACTGATGCAGAATGGGATGTGGGCCTGCCATTGTTGTTGTTTGCCATTCGAGAAGCCACACAGGAGTCCCTGGGTTTTAGCCCGGCAGAGTTGGTTTTTGGGCACACTGTGCGTGGACCCTTACGTCTGCTCCAGGAGAGGTGGCTTGCAGACCAGCCGAGACCCGCGCACAATGTACTTGATTATGTGAGTTCGTTTAGGGAGAGGTTGCACGCTGCGTGTGAGTTGGCACGTAGCTCGCTTTCTAATGCCCAGAGTAATATGAAGGAGAGGTATGATAGGAAAACCCTCAAGCGTACCTTTCTGCCTGGTGAGCATGTTTTGGTTTTCCTACCAGTTGTGGGTTCATGTCTTCAAGCTCGCTTCAGTGGTCCTTATGAGGTTGAGCGCCAAATCAGTGACACAGATTATCTGATTAAAACCCCAGATAGGCGGAAAAAGTCCCGGGTCTGTCACATCAACATGTTAAAGAAATATGTGGTCCGTGAAAAGACTCATACCAACATGGGCTCCCCTGTTGTGACGGTGGGATCACCCTCCTACCAACCTGAGGTGGATGGGTTGCATGAGCACCAGGAACCAAGTTCTGGGGCACGCTTAGAGAATTCTAAAATCCTGGAGGATCTTAAGGCTCATTTGTTTTACTTGGATGAGCCCCACAAGCAGGACATATATAGTCTGATTTGTGGCCATACCATGCTTTTTAGTGACAAACCGACTCAAACCACCGTGCTTGAGCATGATATAGATGTTGGTGACCACAGGCCCATTAAGCAGCATGCCTACCGGGTCAACCCAGTAAAGCGGGCTGTTATGAAGAAGGAGGTGGAATACTTGCTGAAGAATGGTTTTGCGGTCCCTAGCTTCAGCCCCTGGAGTTCACCTACCCTTTTGGTGCCTAAATCTGACCAAACTCCACGCTTCTGTAATGATTACCGCAGTAAATGCCGTCACTAAACCAGACTCTTTTCCGCCTCCCACGTATGGATGACTGCGTAGATAGGGTGGGGTCAGCCAGATTTGTCACAAAGCTGGATCTTTTGAAAGGTTATTGGCAGGTGCCCTTTCACAACGGGCGGCTGAGATCTCTGCTTTTGTGACACCAGACCACTTCCTGCAATATACGGTGATGCCGTTTGGGTTAAGAAATGCTCCGGCCACGTTCCAAAGACTGATGAATACGGTGCTATTGGGTGTCCATGGCTGTGAGGTTTACTTAGATGATATTGTAGTTTATTCACCAACATGGCCAGAGCACATGGACACGCTGCGGGAAGTTTTTGCCCGGTTGAAGGATGCCTGTTTGACAGTGAATCTTGCCAAGTGCGAGTTCGGCAAAGCTGTGGTTACCTATCTGGGGAAACAGGTGGGACAGGGGCAGGTACGCCCTCTCACGGCCAAAGTCCAGGCCATTTTGGATTTCCCAGTACCAACAACACGGCGTCAACTTCGCCGTTTTCTGGGTATGTGTGGCTACTACCGTGGGTTCTGCAAAAATTTTGCCACAGTGGTTACTCCCTTGACTGCGTTGACAAGTCCGTCACACCTCTTTTTGTGGAACTCTGACTGTCAGGAAGCATTTGACTCAGCCAAAGCCCTGTTGTGCAGTGCCCCAGTGTTAGGTGCCCCTGATTTTACTCGCGCGTTCAAGTTAGAGGTGGATGCCAGTGCTTATGGTACAGGTGCTGTACTTTTGCAGGAGGATGACCGGGGAATTGATCACCCAGTGTGCTACTTCTCAAAAAAGTTCAATAAGCATCAGATGAATTACAGTACAATTGAGAAGGAGACTCTAGCGTTACTTTTGGCCCTCCAACATTTTGAAGTGTATGTCAGTTCCAGCCCCGCACCAACTGTTGTTTATACTGACCACAATCCCCTGGTCTTCCTTTCTCGCATGCGAAAATAACAACCAGCGCCTTATCGTTGGTCCTTATTGCTGCAGGACTTTAACATTGACATTCATCATCTCCGAGGGGCTGATAATATTGTGGCCGATGCACTATCCCGAGTAGAGACCTAGATTCAGCATCTCTTAAAGGGTGGAGATGCTTGATTTTAGATAGGGGGGTGTTATGACCCAGGTCATTGTTGCCGTGTGGTGCTGTTACTTGTCACACCATGCGGGGGCAGTGTTTGTACTCTGTGATGTCTGTGTTATGCAAGTTTCCAGGTGGAGGCTGACCATTGGTGGAAGAGGGAATGAGGCCAGCTACAAATTGGGACCTGACTGGGCGGCAGTCTCCTCCTACTTCCTGTTTCCAGTGAGCTGCGCGGTTGGGGCCCTTCGTGCCGTGTGACAGAGCTAGGCTGCAGTAAAAACAGTGTAGAGAGTCGTTTATCTGGACATGGTAGCTGTAGGGGTGGGAAGCCATTTCTTTTACAACCTTTTTCTCCTGTTTCGGGTAGGGAGACAGGTTAGAGGTTTGTATTTTTCTTTTGGGGTTGACTCACTATAGGTAAGTTAGTTCTGATTTATTTCCAGTGTGTTTTGTTTGTTGTTTTGGCCATGCCCACCCTGACGCTCGCTACCTGTCAAGTTAATAAAACGACTAGTCATTGTAAAGCTGTGGCTGTGTGATTTACTTCTTTTTATTATTTTTCTTGTGTTGCACTCCAGCGCCCCCGGGCCGGTGTGTTAGAAAAATGGTTACCATTGATACCAGATCAGCTGTATACCCTCGGGGATCAGAGAGTGCACCACATGCTTGGAAGGAAACCTTAAGAGGATCTGTCACTGAATCCCTCAGCTACAAGAACACCGTCCAAGTGTTTGTTGCTATATGGAAAACAAGGAAGGTTGTAAACAGCAACTCATGAACCATTAGTGTGTTTGACAGGAGCTCAAATGTGGCTACAATCACACTGTCTAACACAGCTGGTCCCATATTTATATATATATATAAAAAACAACCTTGGTCCAATTTGAAATGTAAAAATCTGCTGCTGCTGCCCAACATTTAATGAGAAATCAAACCGAGCTTTCCTTCTTTATTTTTGTTTTTTTTAAAATAAATTTTCTTGTTGAGATTGATTCTCCACTGGCAGCTTTCCTCCTCCTGCAGTGCAGCAATGCCACTGCAAATATTTAAGAATGAATGAAATATGATCCGTGTACATATAAGAGGTATATCAGGACATCGTCAGCATAGAAGTAGATGACAAAATGATGTTTTCTTAAATATAGACCCAAGCGGTTGCACATATGATAACAGAATTGAGCCAAAAGTTAAGCTAACAGTGTTAGAAGAAGGGTACCAATGCTAACCTACCTGTTAGGTAAGATTTCATCCAGTTAAGGCAGAACCACAAACACCCATACATTTCTCAAATTGAATTCGAGGGGTGGATGTCTGTATAAATGAGTTTGGTTTAAGTTATAAGGACACTAAGACTGAAACAGGCTCAAAGACAACACTGAAGGAAGGCAAAGTGGGTGGATCATTATTGAATAATGTAAAATTGTCATAGTGCAGCCCTCCTACATTTCTCCTCGAGAAGTTTAATTTAATTAAAAGCATTTTGGTTATTTAAGCTCATAATTGCTTATTGAAGCAGAGGCAAACTGTCATGAAACGCTGTGTAGCAGGCAGGAGATGAGGACTCAAAGTGCAGACTCACAGACTCAGGGGATGAACTCAAAATCACAGCTTTATTGGCTGGACGCAGAGAAACGAGCATACAAAGTAAACTAAGCTAAACTGGGAAACAATGAACTAAAACTCACAGGGAGACACCGGGAGATCCACACAGCAAGAGGGTTGAAGAGACATTAACGACGCGACAGTGAGCACAGGAAAACACAGGGCTTAAATACGCTGAGGCAGTAATCAAGGGATGAGAGACAGGAGGGAAACACACCTGGGGAAAATCACAACTGACGAGGCAGGGGAAACGTAAACTGAACATACTCACGTAAGACAAGGACCTTCAGAATAAAGCAGGAAACTAACAGGCACAGGACCAGACAAGACACCATGGACAGACAGAGGGACATACGGGCAGAGAAGACTAAGCACCAGCAAAACTAAACATGAGGGCAAGATAACAAAGCCTAACCAGAAACAATAACCACCATCATCACCATCATCATCGTGCTACAGAATCAGAACATAATTATAATCAAAACAGTATCACAAAGAAACAGCATATAACTAATAATCCCGAGAATAGCCATACACATAAGAATTAATCCTCACCAAGAATAAGACATATTCATAATCACAATCGCAGCACCAGAGGATAAGGAACAATCCATAATGCAGAAAATAAACCAAAACATAAGAAACTCAAAATGCTGGGTCGAACCGACCCAGGACCGTGACAGTACCCCCCACAAGGGCTGGCCCCAGACAGCCCAACACAAGAAAAACAAAACGACCAAAACAGAAAACAACCCGACCAGGGCGGGCGGCGGGGCCCAGGAAGGAGGGCTCAAGCAAAACAAAACAGGAGCACCAGGAGTCCAAAACAACACTTGCACAAAAACTCCGGCACACAAAGAACAGTTCAACAGCAAGTCAGGGGGCCGACCATGCAGATGGCAACAGTGGCAACAGAGAAACAGTTCAGGGGGCCGACCCGGAGGTCGCCGGCACAAAAGTTCGTAAGTCAAACGGTCAGGGGGCCGACCAGGTGGGTGGCACAGGTGACAGAGCTGGTCCGGAGGCCGGCCGTGCGGAAAGCAACGGCGGCGACGATGTAGAAACAGTTCAGGGGGCCGACCGTGCGGACGGCTACGGTGGCGACATGGAAACAGTTCAGGGGGCCGACCGTGCGGACGGCTACGGCGGAGACGGAGCAGTTCAGGGGGCCGACCGTGTGGACGGCTACGGCGGCGACGCAGGAGAAGGAGACGACAGAGCCGGTCCGGAGGCAGCCCACGACGGCGATGGCGTCCGGCAAGAGGCCCAGAAAGTGGCCGACGAGGTCGAGGTGCTGGACGGACCTTGGACAGTGGTGTAACAACCGCTGGACTAGTCCAGGCGGCTGAGGCCGAAGCGGAGGCCGCTGCAGGCGTGGATGACGAAGGCTCGGAGGCCGCTGCAGGCGTGGATGACGAAGGCTCGGAGGCCGCTGCAGGCGTGGATGACGAAGGCTCGGAGGCCGCTGCAGGCGTGGATGACGAAGGCTCGGAGGCCGCTGCAGGCGTGGATGACGAAGGCTCGGAGGCCGCTGCAGGCGTGGATGACGAAGGTGGCTGGACGGATTCACCAGAACCCCCAGCGGAGACGAGGAAGTGCTGGCCGGGCTCACCAGAACCCCCAGCGGAGACGAGGAAGGGCTGGCCGGGCTCACCAGAACCCCCAGCGGAGACGAGGAAGGGCTGGCCGGGCTCACCAGAACCCCCAGCGGAGACGAGGAAGGGCTGGCCGGGCTCACCAGAACCCCAGCGGAGACGAGGAAGGGCTGGCCGGGCTCACCAGAACCCCAGCGGAGACGAGGAAGGGCTGGCCGGGCTCACCAGAACCCCCAGCGGAGACGAGGAAGGGCTGGCCGGGCTCACCAGAACCCCCAGCGGAGACGAGGAAGGGCTGGCCGGGCTCACCAGAACCCCCAGCGGAGACGAGGAAGGGCTGGCCGGGCTCACCAGAACCCCCAGCGGAGACGAGGAAGGGCTGGCCGGGCTCACCAGAACCCCCAGCGGACGAGGCAGGTGGCAGCGTGGGAGCCGCGGAACGCTGGATGGGCTCCTCCGAGCTTCCAGCAGGAGTTGATGTAGGGCCAGAGGGTATGGGGATCCCTGGCTGAATATGTAGATGACCAGGTGAGTGGGTGTGTAATAAACCAGGGGATTGAATTGGCACGGGGGACCGAACTGATGTCTGCAGTAACGGATGTGGTGAAAGTGGAGTAGGTGGTGGAGTTGATGACGGCGCTAAGGGAGACTGTACAGGCGACACTGGGGACAGCTGAGCAGCAGGAGTCTGAACTGGGGACTGCAGTGACGGTTGTGGTGGAGGTGTAACGGGTGGAGAAGTGGCGGAATTGGCTGCGGGCCGGGCGGCTAATGGCTCAGCTACAGAGTGCATTAATGGCAGGGCAATCGGTTGAATGAGTGACTGAGTAGCAGCCTGAATGGCTGAGTGTGGTAATGGTTGAGGTGGAAGAGAAACAGGTGGTAGTGTGGATGATGGAGTCAGCGGGCACACAGGAGACAGAGCTTCAGGCTGGGCAGCTAAGAGAGCTTCAGGCTGGGCAGCTAAGAGAGCTTCAGGCTGGGCAGCTAAGAGAGCTTCAGGCTGGGCAGCTAAGAGAGCTTCAGGCTGGGCAGCTAAGAGAGCTTCAGGCTGGGCAGCTAAGAGAGCTTCAGGCTGGGCAGCTAAGAGAGCTTCAGGCTGGGCAGCTAAGAGAGCTTCAGGCTGGGCAGCTAAGAGAGCTTCAGGCTGGGCAGCTAAGAGAGCTTCAGGCTGGGCAGCTAAGCGAGCTTCAGGCTGGGCAGCTAAGCGAGCTTCAGGCTGGGCAGCTGGCGAGCTTCAGGCTGGGCAGCTAAGCGAGCTTCAGGCTGGGCAGCTAAGCGAGCTTCAGGCTGGGCAGCTAAGCGAGCTTCAGGCTGGGCAGCTAAGCGAGCTTCAGGCTGGGCAGCTAAGCGAGCTTCAGGCTGGGCAGCTAAGCGAGCTTCAGGCTGGGCAGCTAGAGTAGTCTCAGGAAAAACAGTCTTTGAAGTGTTTATTACCTGCTCTGAGTAAGCCAAGAAACAGTCGATAGTCACAGGCTGAGTGGATTCAGTCGTTTCCAGGGGTCCAGAGCCAGCTGAAATTACAGACTCAGCTTCTAGGGAAGCCTCGGAGAGAGTAGCCATCTCAGGAATTGCCATAGAATGTGTCTGTGTGGGCACAAACCTAGAGCTTTTTTTTGCAGTGCTCATTATTTTGTCTTCTGGCTCCACAGAAACACACACGTTTTTAACCCTCGGGACCTGGAAAATACAGCTTTTGGAAAAACAGTCTCTGGATTAATGATCTCTGACTTAACATAATCTGAGCCAGCAGACACGGAGTTAATCAGTCCAGGCTCAGATGGAACAGAATTACCACAGTCCTTTGCATTGTTATGGCTAGTAGGAGCATGAGGAGAACAGTCTCCTAGAATGTCCAAATGGGAAATCTTTGTTTCCAAAGAAGCAGTCTTTTCTTCTCAGCCATAATATAATCAGACCTTGAGCCTTCTGGCCCAGTAAACTGTTCAGTATCACTTACACTCACCAAAGGCGTTTGCAATGGCGAGGTCCTGGTTTCTGGCGGTGGCACTTTTCGCTGCCTGTGCTGCCGCCGCTTCCCCCGGAAATGGGAGCGGAGATATTGGCGGTTGTCAGTAATGGCGGAGAGGTCGAATCTGACTCCCCCTCCTCTGACCACATCGCTGCGAGGAAAGAGGCAGGTGAGCAGTAGTCAGAGCTGGACGTGGAGAGTGAAGAATTCGCGGCCGTGGCGTGAAACCCCTCCGCTTTAATGGCGCTGCTGCGTTGCAGAGAGCTCCATCTGATGCTGCAGCGGTGGTGGCTTCTGCACGGAATACCGGGTGCGGGCGAAAATGCCTAACTCTCGGGCTTGCAGTACCTCCCGGCCCTCGCGTATCCCGCTTAGTGAGTCCATAAATCCTCTGAGTTGACCAAAGTGGGGTTATTCTCGAGGATGGCTTCAATGGCTTTGATTCCCACAGTCATGGCCCGAACATCTTCGGTGTGGGAAATCCGGTGCACCAGACCTTGGATGCGGGCAAAATCAACTTCCCGGGCGGAGCCTGCTGAGTCCATGTTTGGTCGCGTCGTTCTGTCATGAAACGCTGTGTAGCAGGCAGGAGATGAGGACTCAAAGTGCAGACTCACAGACTCAGGGGATGAACTCAAAATCACAGCTTTATTGGCTGGACGCAGAGAAACGAGCATACAAAGTAAACTAAGCTAAACTGGGAAACAATGAACTAAAACTCACAGGGAGACACCGGGAGATCCACACAGCAAGAGGGTTGAAGAGACATTAACGACGCGACAGTGAGCACAGGAAAACACAGGGCTTAAATACGCTGAGGCAGTAATCAAGGGATGAGAGACAGGAGGGAAACACACCTGGGGAAAATCACAACTGACGAGGCAGGGGAAACGTAAACTGAACATACTCACGTAAGACAAGGACCTTCAGAATAAAGCAGGAAACTAACAGGCACAGGACCAGACAAGACACCATGGACAGACAGAGGGACATACGGGCAGAGAAGACTAAGCACCAGCAAAACTAAACATGAGGGCAAGATAACAAAGCCTAACCAGAAACAATAACCACCATCATCACCATCATCATCGTGCTACAGAATCAGAACATAATTATAATCAAAACAGTATCACAAAGAAACAGCATATAACTAATAATCCGAGAATAGCCATACACATAAGAATTAATCCTCACCAAGAATAAGACATATTCATAATCACAATCGCAGCACCAGAGGATAAGGAACAATCCATAATGCAGAAAATAAACCAAAACATAAGAAACTCAAAATGCTGGGTCGAACCGACCCAGGACCGTGACACAAACACGGCTTCATGAAGTTGTTAGGGTTCAGAAATTGAGGGAGGAAGACCAAAAATAATGACCACTGATCCTGCCGGGTGCAATTAGACGACATTTTAATGAATACACATGTGGAGTCTAACACCGTGCAGATTCAGTGTTGAACTGTCTTACAATAGTCAAAACCAAGGCTTTATAGGGTTGGGGTGATACTGCTCCCCCCCCCCCCTCTCAGACACAATACAGCATACGTCAATCCAAAACCACAAATGTTCAGTTAACTTTGACATAGTTTAAAAAGAACATCGTCTTCGGCTCGAAGCCAGGTGTCTTCCTGTTGTCCCCGGACGCTCGCTTATCTGTCTGGAACATCAGGCACACGTTCTGCACAAACTTTCACTCATGCAGGCACAATTTTGCAGTCGCAAGCAAAACATGATTAAACTCTTACCTACTCAAATGAGTCTAATACTGTGTGTGTGTGGGTGTGTGTGTGTGCTGTGTACTGCGTACATGTCATGACCTCTCCACACCTCTCGTCATCGCCAGACACAAGGCCTGCGCACGTACACAGCTGAAACTATATCTGTCTGTATGTGTGTATGTGTGTAATAATCTTGACTGATATATAAAATGTATAAAACAACTGTTTCACTCTAATACAACTACTTAAAACTTAATCAAAGCTTAATCAGAGATATTAATGGATAATAAAACAGCCTGTTCAAAACACCTTACAATCTGAGTCTGCTTTCAGTTTCACTTCTGCAAAAGCATGCCGTTTCCTGTCAGCCTGCAACTCTGTCTCTCACCCACTGAAGACTTCAGTGTAAAAATATAAAAACATTCAAAAGCCTTTAAAATTATAGATTCACCTCAACAGTTTAAAGTGGTTCTTGCTGGACCTGTAATAAAAGCTTAATTGGATGCCAATATGTTTAAACATCTAAATGCACTATCCCTACTTGGAGATTATGTGATTAATGCCATGGTAATATGAACAATAGCAGGGAAATAATTTCTCTAATCCCAATAAAGTACATCAGCATCAGTAAAGTAACATTTGGGGAAATTCACTTGTACAGCACTGAAGCCCAGATATGGATAGTCTGGCTACAGCAGATACTGTGGCTCTGTGTAAACATTCCTCCTCAGTTCTTTTCAGAACTATTTTTCCAGGTCTTTGGATGTAGCAAATGGGAAGCTGCTGTGATTCTGAGATGAGCATGTTTGGCACCATTAGCTCTTGTCAGGAAATCAATATCCTTAGTATCCTTATTTTCCTATTATATTGTTTTATGTACTTTAATAATGAAGGCTTGTAGAGCAAGGCCACCTTTGACTCTCAAACTAAGTGCTCAGCCACACTGAAAAACAGGAAGTTTTAGTGCACAGGCATATTAATAGATAAGACACCGAAAAGAGGAACTTTCCATATAAGCAATGTTTGAGACTGTGTGACATGTAAAGTACCAAAATAACACCTATATTTCAAATAATGAGGTCAGTGTTTGTTCAAGTAATCCTTGTAAACTAAAAGCTCAGGCTTCAGATTAATCGAAACATTTTATGCTTATGATTCTAATGTTAGAGATCTTGCAACTGGCGTTTGAGCTGTGCAGGAGTCTCTCTCTTCCGGAAGATGATTGAATAAAAAGAAATATAAATGTTTTAACACACTATGAGTCGGTTTTCTCTGTTCTATCATGGGGACAAAAGGATCGGGGTTTAATATTTGGTGTTTCCGCCCGGTTCGTCGTGCAACAGAGAGAACAAATGTGGCTGAAGGTTGGATCTGATATAAGGCGAACAGAGGACCGGTCTAAAAAGATTTAAAGGTAGGCACAAACCTGTTCGATAAGCAAATTTGTGCAAATTGGCTGAATTCTAAATTATCTGTTCGCTGAGTAGATGATCTTAACTATCAAATTGGCTCAGTAGTGGTAAAACTGAGTTCTTGAGAATAAAGTAAAACTTTGAAGTAATGAGAAGCTTTGAAGTAATGATAATGAAACTTTGAGAAAAAGACAGTACTGAGATAAAAGTAACATGAGATGTTATGAGGAAATAAGAGAGAAAAGAGACCAATGTGTGATTAAAGAATAAGAGAATATAAGAGTTATTGGTCAGTTTATGGTTCAATAAGTGTTAGTCACGGAGTTGAAGAACTTCAAGCTTAGTGAAGGCATTTACTAGGTGGTCCAGGGGACCTGACTCAGGTGGCGCTGCTGAGAGTTGTGGCCTCAGAAATAGCTAATGGTCAGAAGATCATTTTGAGAGACACTTATTTGTGAGTAAAAAGAGTAATTTCAGACGAGGAAGTCTGACAGAAAACACCTGGTGCTGTCAGGATGTTTAAGTGACTCAGAATTTCAGAAAATCGAGTCAGAAATGGTTTTGTGGCTCTTGGAAAACTGATTTTGAAGGAAAATCAGTGTTTATTGTGCTGAAGTAACAGATCCGGCGCGGTCTGAGGAAAAGAAATAAATCGGTGAATGGTTGATATACCATTCACCAAAAGAGTGAGCTCGGACGAGGGAGTCCGAGAAAAGGACACCGTGAGTTGAGCAGGTGTTTAACTGACTCAGGATTTCAGAGAATCGAGTCAGCTGTGATCTTGAGTTTTAATGGTAAATTGATTTTAAAGGAAAATCAATGTTTACCATGTTGAAGTAATTCTGATGATATTACTAGATGTGTTGTGATACAAGTGAAGAATAAGTTGTGTAAATGTGGACACACGATTGTGTTGAGATGTATGGATCGGCTGCGGTCCATCTGATAAGTTAATGCTGGGTGCACTGAGACAAGAAACTGTTTTAAATCTTCACTGGCTGCAGTGAGATACATGTGCTGAAGATTACTGGACCCGACGAGGTCCATATGATGAAGTTCTTGGGCAGATAAATGACAGAAACAGTTTCTGAATTTTGAGGAGAATTCTGAAGCACTGAGGTTGAATTTTCTCTGTGCTTGGTGCGCTGTGTGGACTTATATCAGAGTTATAGGTCCAAAGGTTATGACCTGGAGGTCATTCATTGTGTTTAAAGAAGAACAGGAATTAGAAAAGGATTTATTTATTTATATTTAATGTCATATTTTGGGTAAATTGAGGAAAACTCACCATATATGTTCACCGTTCCTTTGTTTGAAGGGACACAGACATTAACACACACACACACAGTTCTTGGGTGTGAGTTACTTCCTCTTTTAATTTTAAACTGCGACACATGTGTGCATTGAACTAGAACTTCAGCAGTGAGTGAGACAGGATATAGATTAGGTCTAGTTCTGGTAAAGTAAAAGATTATGTTCAAAGTTTTCTGCCCTAAAGGCCAAGAGTCGTGTGTAGAGAAGAACATGACTTAGAAACGGACATTTAAGGTCACATTTTGTCTAAGATGGGGAGAATTGTGCCATATGTGTTTATTTCTCTTCTCTTTTAAGAGGACATACGCAGCTACTGGGTGTTGTCTACTTCCTCTTTCTGATTGTAAAAAGCATGTTTGATAAAATACTCTTAGGAAAGCGTATTTTGAGTGATTCTAAGTGTGTGAATGTTGTGAGCACTGGATTCGAGTGATTCTGTGTGATTTGTACAAAATAATAAATAAGTAATAATAACACTACGTGGGTTCATAGCAGAGTGCGGGAGAAAGAGGAAGTCTGAGAGAAAAGTGTGTGCGTAGGCAAACTGCAGAGTGTGTGCGTCAAACAGGAAGTCTGATTATAGCTTGTGGATGGTGAGAGATGCTGCAACATGAAAACAGAGGAATTAGAGACTGAATGCTTTAAGAAAAAGTAATAAAATGATATTAATTACATGTTTTAGTGTGTCGATACAGGTGGACTCTCCTCAACCTGAAAACATGAGAACAGCGGCAAAAGGATAGATTAACAGAATTGGGATGAGAAACAGGCCAGTCTTTGGCTTAAAAAAGAAAATTTTACAGCTTGACCTCTCATTTTGTCCTGACCCTGAGAAGAAGCCTAAAGGACAGTCGATCTCCTGATGAAGACAGACAGAACATCGTGGACTTGAAGAGTTAACAGCAGGCAAAAGACAGTCCAGCTGAACCATAACACTGACAACTCCAGCAGCAGCATGAAAGGAAGCACATGATGCAACATGCACGGTGAACTGCAGGCTGGTAAGAACAGTGGGACATGACTGTTTGAAGGCAGTGAATGTGATATTTTGCCAGGCTGGGACTTAACCTAAAAGAAAAGACTGAAAAGATCAACGGAGAAGAAACAGAGAAGCAGAAAAATCTGAGTGGGACTATGTTGTTGGAGATTTCAAGACAACACAGGACACTGTGAGAAGAGGGACAGTCAGAGGTCCTGCCCGGACGAGTCTGAGTGCGAGAATACAGGATATAATTGGATTGAAATTGAAGGCTAAATCATGGAGGTTTAGGATTGTCCACCACATCAAAAAAAAAGAAAAGAAAAGAGAAAGACTGAGGAAAATAAATACATGAACTAACAGTTACATGAATGAATAGAAAACACACATACACAAACTGTTACATGTGAAATTGTTTTTGCAAAGAATCAGAAGTGAAACAGTTTGAATCCAAAACTCAATGAAAAGATGCAGGAATTAAACCTGATTATAAAATACATATGCAATGAAGAAGCATGCTTACACTGAACAGTAACATGATTACATAACATGAACGCAAGGAAGAACACGCTTACACTATCAATGTGAATACATGACATAAATTGGTATTTCTGACCGGAGAGAGAGAAGCGGGTCGGTTAAGCACTGATGATAATCATGAAAATGTCTCAGTTTTGTTATTTTTAGACGCAAAGAAGACCTGGATCAATTTTCCACATGCAGCGGTCGGAAGAAAGTTATAGGTTAACATTACTGGAAATGTTCAGGCAAGTTTCTGGTCGAATTGTTTACAGTGCCATGTGTTACTAAACCTCACTAGAGAGCTCTAACTCCTGGCTGAACACAGAGGAATGCTGTTATTTAATGTGGGGAATCAAAATTTGGGTTAGCAAACCTGGGAAAGAGAAAACTGACTGTTTAAGTTGGAAAATTGTGAAGGAGTCTGAAACACTGCCAAAAGAAACATATACAAACTCACACACACAAACAGAAAATGCATTAACCTTAGAATTACAAGAGAGCTCATGAAGACTAGACAGCATGTTGAGTGTGTGAGTCTGTTTATCATCTTGTCCAAATCACTTAGTGTGTAGTAGTTTTTAGAAAAGAAAATTAGAATTCAGTGATGATGGTGTGCAAGTTGTGTGGTTGTTAATAAGATTTTCTGTGTATTGAGCAGGTGAAATTATGTCAGTTGACCTCAGAGTCTCAGGATGCTGAAGAACCTGAGGCCACTGAAATATGATGTGGGTCTGATTTCAGACTGTGTAAGTATTAGTTAAGCCAAAAGTAGGGCAAAACTTTTGTGGCCCTGAAGTTCTAATCCCAACAACATATGGATAGATTAATAAGCAAAATGTTCTGTGTTTAAGATTTTTGAGGTTGTTGTTGTAGTGATGGGTTGTTTTCTTATTTTAATAGAGGGAGTTTTATTAAACATGGACAGGTCTAAGGGGGCCCATTATTTTTGTAACAGTGCACTTAGAGAAAACCAGGCAGGTGATTTTGTTTTGTGCTTTGATGAGCTGATAATCAGCTCTCTTTTTTCTCATTTTTGTTCTAAGCAGGCCTGTAATAGTGAATAACAGCGCTGTAAAAATTTCAGGGAGAACAAACATAAGGTGGGCTTTCCAGATTACAACTGGCTGAGGAGAAGGCTACCTGTGGGGACCTGATCAGGTTGTAAGTCCCTGTCTAAAAGGATTGTAGCGACTCAATCCAGTCCAAGAGCATAAAGAACTCTTTACAAAAAACAAAACGAAATAAAACAAATGAATGAGCTCATGTTGCTGAGGATGGAGAATCTGATTATTTGTGCGGGACTCTCCACTATCAGCAATATCTGGTGTGAATGTGTGTGACTGAATGTGTGTGACTGGACCAAGGTTAGGATGAATAAATGTGGACAAACAATTTACCATCCCAGCAAGAGAAAGGGGGATGCTTTGCTTTGCTTTGCTTTTGGCCGGAGCAGGAGGTGGAGAGAGAACAGAGGGGAGACTGAAGGTTTACATAAATGATATGACTAACCTTTTTCTTTAATTTCCTAAGCTCGGGTGAAGCATTTTGAGTTTGTGACACATAAGATGTGTCAAAAAGGGGGGATTTAAGGTTTAATTTGAAATGGGTTTTAGGATTACTTGATGACGTTTGGGGTTTTGATAATTTAGATGTGGTAAAACTGAGGCAGAAATTGTTATTTTCATGTTTAAGTTAAAGGATTAAAATGAACTGAGTCCTGTGTAGAAGATAAAATGCCGGTGTTCATAAGAAGCTGTACACCAAACTTAAAGGGAAACTGCGGGACACTTTGAATAAAAAGATATGCTTTGGGGAAAACTAGCGAAGATTTTAGGAGTAGAAAAGGTTTTATTTCTTTTTGATTTCTGGAATAAGTGGTTATAATGCAGGCTTACACACACAGATATTACATAGATTTATTTCTAGGGTAGAGGTGAAACACAGTTTGCTTTGTCTTTGTGTAGGAACTGGTGATGCAGAAGCTGTAAAGATAGACATGCAATGAATAAGTTGATAGGAAACATGTCGAGACAGCCATATAGGGCAAAGGTGGTATTTGTGTTGAAAAGAGGAAGTAAGTTTTGTACAGGACGTGCTTGAGATGATCAGATGAGAGAAGGAGAGAGCTTCTTAAGAGGGTGTTAAAAGTGTTGCTTACCCAAATGAATAACATTGAAGATTATATACGTAGAAGTGATTTTTTTATACACATTGCGATTGTGCTCATGAAGGAGTTGATGCCCAGTCTATTGAAGGTTTTAAGCTTTGTTTGGCGCGATGTCCAGACAATCTGTTGTGTAAGTGACTTGGAGCATAGAAGGATAAACCGCATACACGCTTACAAACACATAGAATCCATAAACCTGCCAGGCCAAAGGCCTGAAACTCATTTAGCTTCTAACTGCATTGTAGTCTACTTGGTAACAGATGACAGGAGATTAGTTAAAGAAGAGCATCTGCCTCAGGGACCATGTAGGCTTGAAACTTATTGCCTTGTATGGAAGGTGTGATAGAAAGAGGAACCTCTCTGTCTAATTTTAGGGGTTTAAGATTGACCATTTACTGTAACTGATGTATATTATGTTCATTTGTGACGCATGAAGGGGCGTAACCCTGATGAATGAAACCATTCTGAATTGAGCTGTTTGGAGAAGATCTCTGTCTGTTTCTATGCTCAGATGGTGATGGTTTATATTTTACCCTGGGTGTGTTTAATAAAACTAAAAGTGTTGCTCACACACATAAAGAGCATTGAGATTAAGTAAAGTTAATATAAAGTACAGAGCCCAGAACATGATATGGTGAAACAACTTTGAATGATTAAAGGAACCTTAGATGAACACAGTAGATTAGTGAGGTGCAGCAGAGAGAGGCTGTTTGTTTTCTATCCTTTACAGGAGAAGATTTCAGGACCACAGCGACCACAGGGGTGGCGAGAATCCTGGAAGCCTGAGATCGAACGGAACCAACCAGAGAAAGGAGAAGAACAGAGCACAAAGACACCTGGTTGTTTACATTGCAAAGAAGTTTAGAAGCTTGTTAGACACAGGTTATAATGGGAGCATAAAAGTAATGAGAGGGACTTTACGAATAGCTGCAGGATTTATATGTTATATAAATTGCCCAAACTCAGTGCGCTACCCGTTAAAGGGGGCGAAGAAACCAGGCCTAAGTTTTAAAGATGAAACGGGTTAACTCTATAGAGGATGTTTCCAAAGGTTGAGAAAATTATGTAGGACCTTTTACCAGGTAAAAGCTAATTGGATCTTTTGGAGTTTACAGTGTGCACTGAGGGAAGTCAGGAATAGTTTTAACCTGGGATTCTAGTTGAAAAGGGGGTGAAGGAAGTAGATTTAGGGCAGCTCACAGCCCGGCGTAAACGCAAGGTGCTGTCACACAGCTTAAGTTATTTGTTTGATTTATTTTTATGACAAAATAATAAGGAAACATTGAAAACATACAACCCGTTGAGGGGACAGATAGAGTTGGGCAAGTGAAACGTTTTGTTTGTTTAGCATAAACTCTGTTATATTTTAGCTTTTAACATGGAACACGCCTCTCTGGAGCTTCTCTCCTGATGGTACCCCTGGCAAAAACCCCTTCTCCATTGAGACTGTGTCAGCTCCCAGACAGACAAAACAAACTAAAA
Source organism: Oreochromis aureus (assembly GCF_013358895.1). Lineage (NCBI taxonomy): Eukaryota > Metazoa > Chordata > Actinopteri > Cichliformes > Cichlidae > Oreochromis > Oreochromis aureus. Next base: position 37,051,143 of record NC_052950.1, on the reverse strand, counting down.
GCCAGCAACAAACAACTTAAACATAAACAATCACAAAGAAAGAACAATACAGAATCCACATGTGAACCAAAGAGTAAAACAGTGAAATGTGAATTAGTAAATATTAGATCTCTCTCCTCAAAAAGTCTCTGTTATCTCACCCCAACCGGTCGCAGCAGATGGCCCCGCCCCTCCCTGAGCCTGGTTCTGCCGGAGGTTTCTTCCTGTTAAAAGGGAGTTTTTCCTTCCCACTGTTGCCAAAGTGCTTGCTCATAGGGGGTCATATGATTGTTGGGTTGTTCTCTGTATCTATGAAGCGCCTTGGGGCAACTTTTGTTGTGATTTGGCACTATATAAATAAAATTCAATTGGATTGGATTGAAGTAAACTTAATGTGCTAAATTAGGAATTATGTTGTGTTTCTTACAAAACACAAAAAAGGGGAGAACTGTCAGGAAATCAATATCCTTAGTATCCTTATTTTCCTATTATATTGTTTTATGTACTTTAATAATGAAGGCTTGTAGAGCAAGGCCACCTTTGACTCACAAACTAAGTGCTCAGCCACACTGAAAAACAGGAAGTTTTAGTGCACGGGCATATTAATAGATAAGACACCGAAAAGAGGAACTTTCCTTATAAGCAATGTTTGAGACTGTGTGACGTGTAAAGTACCAAAATAACACCTATATGAGACACAGCTTATGATTCTAATGTTAGAGATCTTGCAACTGGCGTTTGAGCTGTGCAGGGGTCTCTCTTTTCCAGACGATGATTGAATAAAAAGAAATATAAATATTTTAACACACTATGAGTCGGTTTTCTCTGTTCTATCATGGGGACAAAAGGATCGGGGTTTAATACTCTCCAATTTGTTTTGATGATTTTTATATTTCAGAACTCTGAACACCTTTTACCATCCAAAGATCCCATCAGAAGATCAATCCCTGTCACATGTTCCACGGTCCAGGTGTAAAACAATGGGGGAAGGAGCTGTCACTATAAGATCAGCTTCGTCATCACAACAAGACAGAGCTGATGTGTGCTGCCCAATCAGAAACAGACGGCCTACTTCCCCCGCTCCAAAGAAAAGCAAACCATGGAGGACAGAAGAGAAAGAAAGAGATGTAAAGAAAGGAGGAACGAAAGAGAGAAAGAGTTGAATGTCAAGCCCACACTAATTGTTTCTATTTTAAAGAGCTGAGCTGCTTTCAGACTGATTTAAGGAAGTTGCTGCAAAAGTGACCTAAAAACAAAGCAAAGAGCCAGCTGACGCTCACTGATAACACACACAGACAGAGAGAGAGAGATCATACACACAGACACACACCCACACACTTACAGACACACACACACCGATAACATTCACACACATATTGTGACGTAATTAAACTTAAATTCTGATTGTCTTTTGCATCAGTCGACCCGTCCTGATCTTCAGAAAATTATCAGCTTCAGTAAACACACAGATAATAAAGGAAAGGAAGAAGGAAAAAGGAAAAAAGGCTGAAGAAAAGGAGAGAGAAGAGGAGGCAGAACAGTGAAAGGCAAAAAGGAAAAAGTAGCTAAGATTGAAGGAATAAAAGAAAAAGAGGTGCTTTTATTTGCAGAAAGCTGCAGCTGTATCGACCTTTCTGCAGACTAACGTTGCCTCCTGCAGGAGGACAAAGACACTGCAGGAGGCTGGCTCCTTACTTCCCCCACTTTCATCTTTAACATTTCAAAAAATCTCAAAGTGCTTCAGTGACACCAAAAAAAAATAGAATAATAAAGAAATATTTTATAAATGAGATTAAAATAAGAACATCTGAAGCACTTACACTCGACCTAGAGTATATGTTGAAAAGCAGCTGACCCTTAAATTGCTAAAAAATTTGTTACCAAGAAGACTAAAACACAAAGAGTGAATCTGACTTTTCTGAAGTTTCCAGACATGCATAGATCCTGTGGCCGTAAGAGGGACTGTTTATTCATGCTAAGCCCGCTTGTTCCCTCTGTTTAGATGTAAAACACAGCTTGATTATATTATATTATATTATATTATATTATATTATATTATATTATAAAAAATATTTGAACCTGAATTTTTCTGAAGTGTAAACGTAAACCCATAAAAGAAAGGTGGAGATAAAGGAGACCTCTCTGCTGCCCATAAAGCGTACTTTAGGTTCCTCTTCAGTCACTTTCTCTTCTGGAGTTTGTTAAAAGAAACAACTGAGGAGGAGAGTAAATGAGCTTGATATTCCTTCCGTGGTGCCACACTGCCACTTGCTGGACGATAGAGGAACTGCAAGAGGAGAGGACACTAAAATACTGCCAGACTGAATGCATTACTGATCACTGCTTCACATTAAGAAATCATTTTAAGAACTTGATATTTGAAAACCAATAATTTGGTGTCATCTAACCTTTTTATGAAAACAAATGAATGTGTTTAAATAAAGTAAAATGGATGGATTTATGGCTCAATTTAATCTAAGCTCATGGTCCACTCACAGGTCGGCACCTCTCATCAGTCTGTCCTCAGTCCTCCTCAACACATGTTGTTTAGATGTGCGTGAGAAAAAAAACTGAGCTTTTATCATCTTCTTTGTCCCTAGCAATGATTGAGGGAAACCAAACACTAAATACATCCAGCTTTTATTAGTTTTCAGAGAGCTGATCTATGTCACGTCACCCAAAACAACCTCAGAACTGACATGTGAGGATTTTAATTTGGCAACCGGGACATCTCTGTCTGTAGATGTAGTACGATAAATAGCAATTACAACAAAGTGTTCATTGCCTCCAGGACAGATCAATAAAAATATATTCAATATTTTTTGGCAGACACACTGCAGTGAAGGAAGCCAGAGGAGAATCTTTAATGTAGATCAGTACTACACCACCTGTCAGTTCAAAAAATGTCATAGCGGTCCAAAGTTAGGGCCAAAATCTGAGACAGGTTCAGCCCAAGATAAAAATGTCTGGGCAGCATTCGTGCTCCATTATGTGCAGGTAGTCTAGTTTTGTGATGCTTTGTTTTTCAAATCATTCAGTGTGTGAGCTTCGTCTGGTTCTTGGAGAGGTGTCACTGTTTCTGATTCTGGGATCAGTGTGACCAAATCAGGCTTTAATCCTGATGTCATCAGAAGACAGTCATATCTGTGAAGGACTGAGATTGCTTGCCTTCAACATTTCTGAGCCTTGACAGTTTGGGTCCATGAAAAAGAAAATGAAGTTTGTCTGTGTCTACGAAAGTGAATCAGAGAGAACACCATCAATACAGCCATGGATCCTCTCTGACATCACAGCAGGCTTTACCTTACTGACAAGAAGACCAAGGATAGTGTGTCTGTTTGCAAACAGCTATACAAATGCATCAAAGGGTTCAGTTAATCAAATCAGAGGATCATTTATTGTAGCAGATAAAAGAGAGAAGGCTGCAAAGGATCTCCATTGTCAGAGTTTAGAAATCCAGAGCTTAATGAGGCAGAAACTGAAGGGAAACAGCGAGGGGAAGACGCTGGTTTTGCAGGATTCCAAGGGAAACATGAGAGCTGAGTTTCGTAAGTAGACGCACTGGATTAAACAATTCACCGTTCATAACAGAGAAGCTCGGCGGCAAACTGTGATGAACCCACCGAGCATGTTCTGTTACACTGTCAGAAATCTGAGGCTGGAGGAAGCAAACTTATTCAAATCTCATAGTAACCGAAGTTCAATATGGAGTCGTATTTGAGTTCCTCCACACCAGCAGGTGGCGGTAAAACACCTATTAACGTTCGACAACGCCAGAAAACAGAAAGAGGAGGAGGAAGGAGAGGTCTGGCTTCATCAGGCAGGAGTTTCACTCGTTTTGTGGCTCATCTAAAGGTAAGCACCGGCCTAAATTTAATATGGGCTCAGTTAATGCCGAGTTTAACTCCTGAAGAGGTGTTCTGCTGCTCTCCTCGGTGCTGCCGCTGTTCCGCATCAACTACTGATGGTCAGACTGGGAGGTGTGGGAGGTGCCCACAAAGCAGAAAAATACAAATAGTAATTAAAGAAAACACCGAATATTTCGTCTTTAAAATGCTTTTGGTTTTTAACCCCACACAACAGTCCGCCATCGCGCTGTTTTTCACAGAAAAGTCGCTTTCGAGACCGCGGTCAAGTCAGCCGCAAAGCTACAGACCGATGTAGGTGTCCGCGCAGATGCCTGTTTAGAAATGAGCCAAGGTCCATTAACTGCTCGGTTCTTTCCATTACTATTATTCTTCCCACACTCCTTTTATCATTTGACGATGGTCAGCTCTGCACCTAAAGAGACAGAACCCGGTGCCTGCTATCTGCAGAGACCAGCTGGAGGTTTAAGAGGAGGTTGGATACTTAGTGTTGTGCCAGAAAGTGATTTCCAATGTTTCAGTGTGTTTTTTATGTGTAATATCTTTACCTGTGTTGGTAAATGGACTTAGGTGAACAGGGTTTACGCAGGGGTTGTATATAAAATTTAAAAATGACCTGTTTTTCAAGTATCTTTATAACTCTTTGTTGCTGTACTTACATTATAACCAGTAGTGCCTGTTTGTCCACTTAAAATATGTTTACAGAACTATTGTTATATTTGTTGCAATTTCTGCTGTCCTCTGGCCAGATTACTCTTAAAAAGACATTTTTAATATCAACAAGATTCTTTTTAACTGGATAAATAGAGGATATAAAAGTCACTGCCAAACACTGATTGCAGCTTCTACCTTGTTACAGGAATGTTGTTTGTGGCTCAAGATGACTTGATATCATTCATGAGGGGTACATTTAACATATGTTTCACATATGTCGCATAACACACATAACTAGTTATTGATAGCAGTTTAAATACAAGCAATCACCTTTTGGCAAATACCGGAAATCAGGTTTTGGCAGACGATCATTTTTTTTGGCACAACACGGCAACCGAGCACAAGCAGCAGGAGAGACGAGACAAAATAAAATACATAACAGTGATACAGAAACACATTTTTGTGCCCTTTTTCCCTCTGTAACCTTGATGGAGTACAATAGTTTTAAAAATGGAGGCACACCTGTGCTCAGGGTGAAGGTGGAGGATGTTTGTTCCCCAGCCTTGCACTTTGGGGTCTGTTAGTCAGAAAGTGAAGCATCCAGTTGCTGGTCAGTATAGAGTAGTTTGATGGCGAACTTAGAGGAGAAGGTGGTATTCTAATGAGCTGTAATGAAAAAATAGCATTTAGATGTAAATGCTTCTTCCTATTTGAGTCCAGTGATGATGAGGGTGGGATCAAAATGGAGTAACTTTGTGACAAAGCTGGACAGCTGTTGTTCTGAGGGTTGGGAGAGAGTCTGTCTCTGTGTGTGTCTGCATTCACTTTGTTCCTCTAACAGAAAATCAATGTGCAGATGTTGATTCCTGCAGTGACTGTTGTTCTTCAGCCTGTAGAAACCATCCTGCAGCTGCTGGAACAAATCACTCTTTTTAATGTTTTCTATTTAGAAGATTATTTTTATTTTCTCTGCTTGTTTTTGTCAGGGATCAAAATGGTGTCCTAATCCTTAAAGTTCTGTTTTGTGTCCCAGCAGGAGGAGGAGAGTCTGACGGAGCAGCAGAGGAACATTTTCAGCCGTTTGGACTCAGCTCAGTCACTACAGAGGAAACAATGAGCTCAACACAAAACGTGAGAAAAATATCTCAGTATATCACAGTACTGTGCGTAAGTCTCAAGCCTCATTTCTTCATATTTTGCTTCCAAGGACCCAGACATTCTTGTAGTTTTATTGTGGTCTTCAGCATTTTGTGCAACATCTGAATGCCATGTCCTTAAAAAGTAAATTAAAACAAAACAGAAAAGTGGTCCAATGTAGACTCCAGTGAGGAAAGCTAGAGTGTCACAAGTCTGCCACAACTATGCATTGTCATTTGAGAAAAGTTCAGGTGGAGGATGATTGAAGAATATTAGAATAGTTCCCAGTTAGAAGAGAGCAATATTTTTCCCTGAAATTCCCATCCCTTATTAGTAGGGACGGTCCAGTAGAGTCACCTCTTAGTCGACTAAATGAGGAAAAAATATTAGACTGACTAATCTAAAACTAAGAAACATTTAGATATTAAGTTAAATACAAAAAAATTTAAAGTCAAAGCTAATAACAAGCCATTGATCACATTCTTCAACAATAAATCCAGCAGTTTAACTGTGCCGCACCTCACATCATTCATTATCACTATTGCACATTATACTCCAGACAGACAAGGACAAACCAATATTAAATATGGTGTGAAAACACGTTACTGCCAAAGATGTTCACGTATCACTAAAACACGACAAACTAATATCCAAAAAATGAATAAACTGAGACTGAAAAGAGCGTTGCATTGTGCCGTGCGTTATGAATGATGCACCTGGTTTCAAAGTTTATGACGACTGCTTTGATAAAAATTAAAATCTAAAATAACAAAACGATTAATACTCCTCCAGCTTATCCAGTCAAAAACTGAACCTTTCCCAGGTCGGCCAGTAGGTGGCCTCCTCCCAGACGTGCCCAGCTGGAACACCGTTCAATGTGGAGGAGTCGCGGCTCTACTCTGAACCGCTCCTGAATCACTGAACTCACATCCACCTTTTGGAGAAAGCTCATTTCTGCTGCTTGTATCTGTGATCTCATTCTGATAGTGTTAAAAAAGGATGAGACTTATATTAAACAGATTAGATTAAGTGACTAATAAGTCTGGTACAGAGTGGTGACGACAGTGGGTACTCATTACCCTTTTTGTAATTAGCATTGCTGCCAGATGTACATTCTTGTTTCAGCGTCAGATGTACAAGGCTCTATTATTAGAAGGAGTTTGAAGTTTAGCTTAGGTTGAATCAGTGACCTTTAACTGGCTGTCAGCATGAAAGGTTGTCTGTTTGTATGTGTTAGTCCTGCAGTAGATCAGTGACGTTTCCACAATATACCCCTTAATTCTCCACTACAACCCTGTAGTTGATAATTGGCGGATGGATGGATGTTCCATAATTGCGTTTCACTCATTACCTCATTTTGTATCTCTGTCACTGCAGGACCAACATGGAGCGGGAAGTCAGCGCTCTCAGGAGGCCGACAAACCTCACAGAAGAAAGGGAGAGAAAAAATACAGCTGTGATGAGTGTGGGAAGTCTTTCACACACATTAGTAGCCTAAAAAGACACCTTGTCTTCCACAGTGACATTAAACCATACAGCTGCGATCAGTGTGGGAAGAGTTTCACCCAGAAAAGCAGCTTGAGCATGCATAAATTCATCCACAGCATTAAACCATACAGGTGCGACGTGTGTGGAAGGTCTTATACTCGATCTGGACATTTAAAAAGTCATCAAGTCATCCACAATAGATTCAAACCATTCAAGTGTGACTTGTGTGGAAAGTCTTATACTCAAGCTGGACATTTAAAAAATCACAAAGTCATCCACAGTGGAGTGAAACCATTCAGGTGTGACTTGTGTGGAAAGTCTTTCACTGAGATGAAGAGCCTAAAACGACACGAAGTCTTCCACACCGGAGCTAAACCATTCAGCTGTGATCAGTGTGGGAAGTGTTTCACCCGCAAAGAAGGCTTGGAAAATCACAAGCTCATCCACAGCGGAGTTAAACCATACAGCTGTGATCAGTGTGGCAGAGCTTTTACTTGCAGGAAAAATTTATGGATTCATCAAATTACCCACTCTGGAATAAAGCTATACAGCTGTGACGTTTGTGGAAAAACGTTTAGTCATCTGGGGAGCCGAAATAAACATCTGCGCATTCACACCGGGCAGGATGTGTGCTGCTGTGATCTGTGTGGCAAACGCTTTGTTACATACAGCAACTTACAAATCCACAAACTTACCCACACTGAGGAGAGACCTTATAAATGTGAGCTGTGTGATAAGGCTTATAAAGCTCCAAATTCCCTGAAAGTGCACCAGAAGAGTCACACCAGAAAGAGACTGTACAAGTGCAGTTACTGTGACGTAAGTTTTTTGGTTTTTTTTAATCTCGTCATTTTAGGCTGGTTGTTTGGACCGACCGCTCAGTAAACTGTATTACGTAATGCATGTAAATGCAGCACTGGGGCCCGCCCCCTAGGGGGGGCGCAGAGTCATTGCGGGGGGGCGTGGTATGAAAAAAAAGAAAAAAAAAAAGAGCGCTTGGACACTGTGGACAGGTTTTTGACAGGGCTCCCACACAAACGCAAAGCAGGAGATGAAGCATCGCCAAATATGTTTCCAAACCAACTTCCTTCCAAGCCAAAGACAGGAAAATATGGTGAAGCATATCTTCCCTTTGGCTTCACCTGCACAAGTGCCAAGGTAGGTCTCCCCTGCAAAATTAGTTTCCCTGCGTCGGGAGCAGCGCTGGGCTCTCCAAATCACAGACAAACAGTATCCCACATTCTTGATTTTTAGTTCACAAACACTTCTTGTAATAACTAACTACTCCTGACATTTTGGAGATGTTAGCTCTTTATACAGTAAAGTTACAGCGGGATACAAATAATATCAGGCTGATCCTGCCGTAATTTGTTCCGTGAAAAGAGGCACATACCTTTGACGTTGCGTGACGAACTCTGTAATCCTCGTCCACACATAAACGCAAAAAAGGAGTTTTAAATAATCTCCGTTTTCGGTGAATCGCAACGCCGTTTACGTGTTGACGAAAGGCCCAAACGCATAGAAACAGCTGAGTTTTCAAAAATACCCGTGTAGGTGTGGACGTAGCATAAAAGAGTTAGTAGTATATTTTATTACTACCTGTAATTTATTGCCGTTTACTTGTATTTGCTTAATTGTTTACTAAATGTTTGAGGTGTGAAATAAACCGCAATGGAGTTTGTAAAGAAAATATGGGTGTGTGTGTTTGGAGGATGTGTTTGTGCGGGGGGGGCGCGAACATTTTTCTTGTAAAAAAGGGGGGCCTGGCAAAAAAAGTTTGGGAACCACTGTTTTAGATAAAGCACTGATGATAGGATTGTATGATTGTTTGATTTGCAGTGTAATATCAGAACTGTTAAAGTATTTGTTTGGACTAATATGTTAGTGTTAGTGTAATATTGCAGTTGTATTAGCTTGATACTCATTAGTATTGTTGGATTATTAGTATTATACTATTGTAGTAACTGATTGGACTTGAAGTATTTTGGTGGTAGTATTGAAGCACTGGCGTGGCAGGACTGTAAATTACATTAGTACTGTGTTGCAGTGATATTTGGTGGTAGTACGGTACGGTGGTACTGTTGTAGTGTTGTGGTATTATTGCAGCATTATGTACAGGTACTATAGTAATAAATTAGTGTTGTGGGACAGAGATGCTTTTCATTTTAGGCGACGTTCAGGATACAAATGTTGAGGGGATTCCCTGACTTACACTGTCTTTGTGTCTTTGTTTAGAGGCAGAGCGACACAGATGGATCCAATTCTCAGCCCTGTTGTCACTGTGGTGCTGTGAAACCGTTTTGTTGTGACCTTTGTGGAAAAGCTTACAAGAAGAAAAAAGGCCTGATATGGCATCAACGTAGACACACTGGACAAAGACTGAACTACTGCAAACAGTGTGGGAAAGGCTTCCCCACTCCAAGTGCATTAAAGCAACATGAACTCTTCCACAATGGTGTCAGAAAGCACATCTGTGACCAGTGTGGGTCATCCTTCATCACTACAGGTGACCTTAAAGTGCATAAACGCATCCACACAGGGGAGAAACCATACAAATGCAGCCACTGTAACAAAAGCTTCTCACATTCAAGTAATCGTAACATTCACGAACGTGCACACGAGGAAGAGAACTACATGGTTTATCAGCATGATCTTGCAGAACTGAAATCAGTGGATCGCAATGAATCTGAAGAGACAGAAAGATCCTTTTCTGGTTTCAGGGTCAGACTTAAAAACCTTGAGATCAGGCTCCACAGAGTTCAGGTGGAATCTTCTGTAAAGAGTGTCAGCGGATGTCACACTTGGATCTGATGAGGTAGCTCTGAATCCTGAATCTTAAATTAAATTTCGGATGAAAACGGTATGTCCAGAAGAACAGAATATACTCAATGATTGAGCATGCATCCAGACACTACTGTCTGTACTTTATTCTATTTCTGTTGCGTTGTCTCAGTGAAGACACCCATGAATGCCTCATGTTCACCAAACTAACTAATACTAAAACTAAGGATATTTCCTCTGTATTGTTATTGTTATTATTGTTATTGTTATTAAGTGCTCTGTGGCAGAGAAGAGGGCTCCGCTGAGGGCGGTGAAGGCTTCCCAGAGCGTTGTTGGCAGCAGCGTCCCCGCCACAGCAGACACACACACCTTCTGTTCTTCCTTTTACCACACTGTAAACATGCTTCTTCTTATACTGTAAATATGTTTGTGTTTATATTGTTGCCTCTATCTGGAAGTTGAGTGCAGAGCTCACTCAATGTACATGCATGTGCTGGAATGACAATAAACACCTTAAACCCATGAATGTGCCTCTGTCTGCTCTGACACTCTTCAGTAAGCAGTGTTTTGCACGAGTGGAACGTTTGATTCCAGCTGGAGACACAAATCCTTTCAGGGGTATTACAGTTTCGTCTCATGTATAGGGCACACACAGAGCAACTTTATTATTACACTAATAATATTTTTTTTCTAAACGTAAATGCCCATTAAAAAAAACTATATTTAAATAATGAAAGTAAGTTTAATGTTCACTGTATTTCAGTTTAGTTCTGTTCCTGCATTGCAGAATGAGCAGCTACTCACAAACATTTAATCTCACTTCATAGCCGTTCTGTTCAAATGACAGCCTCATTGATGAGGTGACAGCTCACCCAGTGGTTCTCCACTCTTATATGACCTGTATGAATCAACACTGCAACAACACATTGGGCAACAACACGGTGGACTTTTGGAGAACCCAGTCTGTCCCGTGCACATCAGCCACGATGCAGGACAGGAGAGAGGATCAACAGTGCTGATCTACCTGTACAGGTAGGAAATATCTCTGCAGAGTTCTTACGTCCCGGATATAAACTGTTTAAACTTGGGATTTTTTTTGCATGCAGCAGAGCATAGCACAAGAGTGTCATTCAAACTTTATTGAGTACCTGGGATGTACTCTGTAGTCCATCTTCAGAACTTTGTATTTTTCACACAGCAGCTTTAATCAGTCTGACTCTCTGAGCACTGACTTTTCATTTCCTAACTCCTGTGTTATTGTAGGGTTTACCTTACAATATAAAGCACCTTGAGGCAACTGTTGTTGTGATTTGGCGCTGTGTAAATAACATTGAACTGAATTGAATTATCAACTCGCTTTGACATCTTTGCTTCCTCCCAGGAACAACTGGGATGTGTCTACCATGAACCACGTGGGTCTCTGCTCCCTGATCTGTTTCCTGTGTTTGGAAAGAGTTCCAGCTTCATCACGGAGTTTCTCTCGGTTTGTGGGCTCATCTAAAGGTAAGCACCGAGCTAACTTTACTGTGAGTTCAGTTCATGTTGAGTTTAGCTCCTGAATGAGGTCTTCTGCTGCTCTTCTCGGTGTCTGTTCACAGTTTATTGTGAACACGTTGAGAGAAGAGTGAGAGAGTGTTTGGAGAAAAACACCAACTAATCATTAGCTCAGCATGCTGGGAGAAGTTGAGCGTTTGCTGGCAGAAAGTTGGAGCAGAAAAGTCTTTTCATTGTCCCTGCAGCTGTTTTTCTGCCTGCACCAAACCTCTACAGCCTCATTTCTATTTAAGTGATAACAGGAAATCAGAGCGATCTGCTGCAGTATCAGGGTCACAATAAACTTTATTGTCCTGCTGCTGTGGATGAACAAATAATGAGTCTCTATAAATGTATTGTAATGTGAGTTTTTTTGTATCCTTGAATCAACAATACTGTCAGTTTGAGATGCTGTTTACAGACATGCGGGTTTCACGTGAGGAGAACTAAGGGCAAACTTTATATAACACCACTCCACATCTGTCTCTGCTTAAACAGCTGCAGCCAGTTTACTTCATCATATTGAGCAGCCAGACAACATGAAAATATACTCCTAATGAGCACTCTGGTTGTTCCTGTGAGAAGCTGATTCTGTATTCACAGTTGTGATCAGAGGTTTACATCCACTCATCATGAGCACGAGTTTCATGGTAGTTTTGGACTCATGACTTCTTTGAACTGTTCTTTTTCCAGAATGGAATGATTGTACAGCAGATATCTTTAATGAACAAACAAGAATCCATGCATTTTGTATTTTCTCTAATTGACACAGATTCAAAAGTATGCATACGGGCTCAGATATATACATATACCGCCACTAGTATTTGATTTAATATCTGATAGCAAGTTGCACCTCGACCAGATGTTTTTGGTAGCCATCAGTAAATCTTGGCTGGATATTTGACTACTCTGAGAAATTTCCCTGTGACACGTTTTCAACAGTTACATTATAAAAGTACCGTAATTCCCGGACTACAGAGCGCACCAGATTAAAAGCCGCATGCTCTAATTTTAGAAAGAAAATCAATTTTGTACTTGTACAGGCCGCACAGGATTTTAAGCCGTATGCGTTTATTTAGAAATATTACACATGAGGATTTTTAACGTTTAATTTAATCCGTAAGGTAACCTAAACATGGTAACATAAACGTTATGGTAACATACAAAAATACATACTGCAAATACTTATTTTCCTTGAACAGCGCCTGTAACACGGTTACCTTTAAGTATACGTACGTATCGGTAACACACAAATTACATTGCTTATGGGTTTTTTTATGGAACAGTGCACAAACAACATTACAACGTCTCTTTTTTTTTTTTTTTTTGTCTGTCCCATTTGGTTCTTAAGCCGTCAGAATTGTTGTCTGAAGACCAACAAGGATACCAAATGGATTTATTTTGCCAAATGGATCATCATGGCATTGCCGTATTGGTCCATTTGATCAAACTTTGTTGTTATTATTTATTTTATTTTCAGTTGTTACAGATGGGACAGACATGACTGGGGGATAGGAAAGGGAGAAAGAAAGAGAGGAAGGAAAAGAAAAACAGAAGGGAAAAGGGACAGTGAGAAAGGGCACTTATAAAGACAAAGAGAAAGAAAAAAAAAAATCTCCTGGATCACCTGTTGAGAGAAAAGAAGAGAAGACAAGCAAAAAAAACCAAACAAAAACAAAGCAACATACTAAACACAACACCATCACGTTAATCTAGCTGAGTGCGAACAGCAGTAAATACTAAATATTGAAAGTTGTTGTGCAGCACGCAGGACAGACAGCGCACAATGTGCTTTGAAGTAGCAGCTAAGAAAGGTGTAGTTTATGTCTCACGAACAGTGAACACCCGTGTGCACACCTGTGTGGATCAACGCACTTGTATACAAAAGGTTTTCCCATGTAACGGTCTGCTAGAGGGTGTGGAGGCCCATAGCCCCGTCCCCAGGGCATGAAGCAGGCATGGAGGAGATCCAGGCTCCAGACATCCAGAGGACCCAGAGTGCGAGAGCCCAAGGAGCACCACCGGAGGGGCATCCGTGCCACCTTCCTGGGAAGGGCTGAGGAGATCCCCAGACGAGGGGTCACCCAGTAGCCACGGAGCAGAAGCCAGAGGGGCTGCACCGGCGTGCCCGCCGGCTCTGCCGGCAGCCAGCTGTGCCAGAGTGAACCGAGTTGCAGGCCCGAGGCCGGAGGCCGAGGGCCCCTTGCCCGGAAGAGGCCTGACCGGCGACAGGCATCGGGCCCCGCCAAGTAGCCACGGGGAGTGAGCGGTGCATACCTGGCGCCCAGCCCGGACACCAAGAACCACCAATGCACCAACCCCTGAGGGCATCAGCCACCAGCAGGGAGTGTGGTGAGGGGAGATAGGCCTCCACACTTGGAGGGCCTGGGAGTACCAGGAGGTGGAGTCTAAGACCCGACCTGACATATAGACACAGACAAACAGGCACACACAGACATAAACATGCTTTCCCACCCTCATGCACACATATACAAACACTCAGCACTCACCCAACGTAGGGATAGACATACATAGACATGTACACACAATCATACTCCCCAAACATACTCTATGCCCTGGGTCCAGGTACCCTCGCCCCCAGAGGGGAAACGGCACCAGACCCAAGAGATGTGACCCTTTCCCCGGGGTGGAGGCAAGCAGACCGCCCCAGGCTCCGCAGCAGCAGGGGAGGCCAATCAGACAGCCAACACCTCCTCCCAGCCCCCGCCCGATGGCTAGTAGAGAACGGGGTGTGTGAAGACCCCATACCTCCTCCTCCCGCTCATGTGTAGTGTTGCTGCGTGTTGTTCTAAAGTGCATTTAAAACAAGGGAGGGCATGGTGCTGCTGCCAGAGAGCAGCAGGTGTTAGCACGGCCCCTCCCGAGAACCCTCAATGTCTACATGGATTTAAAATTGAGAGGTGGGCACCGGCGCCAGAGGCGCCTGTAACACGGTTACCTTTAAGTATACGTACGTATCGGTAACACACAAATTACATTGCTTATGGGTTTTTTTATGGAACAGTGCACAAACAACATTACAACGTCTCTTAACAACCGGTAAAAATATATACCGTATATATACTACTTATCAATTTTATTGGTCTACTGTTACCAGGCAAAATGTTTTTGGCCGCATGAAAAAAAAAATGCATTAGCCACACGTCAGTATAAGCCGCAGTGTTCACAGTGTGGGAAAAAAGTAGCGGCTTATGACCTGAAAACTACGGTAAGTAGCAGTAGGATCTCTCCCTCTATTTTTATAGTCTGTTAAACATTCCTCTGATCATGTCTCTGACTCGAATAAACAGTCCTCACCTGAAAAAGTTTGCGCAGAAGAAGAGTTACATGCCTCACCTTTGAGCGTGCTCAGTGATTGACTTTATTAACCACCGATAATCAAATGGCAGATAACGCTGAGTGGGATGGGAAAGCCTGGCTATGTGGTACAGCCATGTGGTCAGTTAAAACATTAACACAGACATTCTTTGTATTTTTTTAATGAAAATGAATCCTTTTGACATCTTAAACACATCATCTTTGAACTCTATTACCTTATTTATTTGTCAAATTTAATGTCAGAGCTTCTAATGAGCTGAGTGGAGAACAGCCAGGTGTCCTCCTCTGATAAACAGTCACTCTAAATGTAAACATGTTTCCATTTCTCACTTTTTCCTCACTCTTTACATTGAAATACAGCAAGTGTAACCATGGCTCAATGTATTTGTTCTCAAAAATGACATGATGACTTCAAGGTTGTAGAAACCAAAGTAGCTCAAACTAGACATTTAAAAATGTCTTAATTATAAAAACCTTTATTCTGATGGTGTGGTCATAAGTTCGCTCCCTGATGAAGGCTTGTATGGCAGGGGTAGGGAACGCCAGGCCTCGAGAGCCTGCAGGTTTTAGATGTGTCCTTGATCCATCACAGCTGATTTAAATGGCTAAATTAGCTCCTCAACATGTCTTGAAGTTCTCCAGAGGCCTGGTAATGAACTAATCATTTGATTCAGGTGTGTTGACCCAGGGTGAGATCTAAAACCTGCAGGACACCGGCTCTCAAGACCTGGCGTTCCTTATCCCTGTTGTAAGGTGAAACACACAAGAGGGTAAACATTAAGTTCCAAAGAACACCTCCAACAAGAACACTAAATACAGGAAGTTCTCCTTCTGTTTCAAACTGCCCTTCACAGCCAAAGTTTATGTTAAGGCCAAAGTTGCGGTCCCAAAGTCAAACTGGAACCAGCTAACCGCTCTAACTGTGCTGCAAATAAATGCCAGTTCACCAGTCAGCTGCTACAGACTGAACATCTGTCATAATAATTTGCATATTAATGATCATGAAACTGTTTCCACAGCTTACTGTCAGGTCCTGGTGCCAATTCGAGTCATTACGCAACTGCTTTTTTTTAAGACTGTGGAAAACTGCAGTCATCCTACACTGAAGAGGACATGACGGATGAGTGATGAAACGCTCCTCCTACTGAAAACGCTGCATCCAGATGAACAGAATCAACTTTCTGGTGCAACAGTTTATTTCCAGAATGGACTATGTTTGGACTACAAACTGGGATTCCTGCTGCAGTTCTTGTTGGCATGCGTATGTTCATGACGGTTACGTTTATCTGACCGTGAAAACCTTTTGTCACAGTGTCTGCACTTGTATGGTTTCTCTCCTGTGTGGACACGTTCATGCACTTTAAGCTGATCTGCAGTGGTGAAGGATGACCCACACTGATCACAGAGGTGCTCTTTAACCCCACTGTGGATGAGTTCATGGCGTTTTAGTTTATCTGGTGTGGGGAAGCCTTTCCCACATTCTTCGCAATAGTGCAATTTGTGTCCAGTATGTCGACGATGGTGCATCATTAGGTTTGTTTGCCAGTTGAAAGTTTTTCCACAAAGGTCACAACGAAACGGTTTCCCACCACCACAGTGACGGCAGGGTTGAGATCTGGATCCATCTGTGTCGCTCTGCTTCTAAACAAAGACACAAAGACAGTGTAAGTCAGGGAATTCCTTCAACATTTTATCCTGAACGTCGCTTGAAATAAAGAGTATCTTTTTTTTTTTTTTTTTTCTTTCTTTTTAAACCTGTCCCGTTTGGTTCTTTTGCCATCAGAATTATTGTCTAAAGGCGAAGAAAGATGCCCAATGGATTTACTTTACCAAATGGACCATCCCAGCCTTGCCGTAATGGTCCATTTGATTCACCTTTTATTGTTTATTTTATTTTCACTTGCTGAATACGGGACAGACTTGCCTGGTGGAAAGAAAGGGGAGAAAGAAAGAGGGAAAGAAAACCAGCTGAGAAGAGGGACGGGGAAAAAGGGCAAAAAACAAAAACCAACAGAATAAGCAGACAAAAAATACATATATCGATCACCTGGATCACCTGTTGGGAAAGAAAAAAGAAAGCAAGCAGAAGAAAACGAGAGTAATAAACAAGATCACAATGATCTATGGGAATATGACAGTAAATACTAAATATTAAACATTATTGTGCAGCACGTGAGATCGACAGCGCACAGTGTGCTTTGAGGTAAGAGCCAAAAAGGGTGTAGTTTGTGTGTGTGATCACCCGTGCGTACACCTGTGAGCATGAACGCGCTTGTTTTAAAAGGTTCCTTCATGTAATGATCTGCTAGAGGGTGTGGGGGCCACTGCCCGTCCTCCAGGGCATGAAGCAGGTATGGAGGAGATCAAAACTCCAGGCGTCCAGAGGCCCCAGAACACAAGAGACCAAGGAAGACCAACAGAGGGGCAGCCACTATCCCAGAAAGAGCTGAGGAGAGTCCCAGATGAGGGGTCACTCAGCAGCCGCGAGCAGAAGCCAGGGGGTTGCAGTGACGTGCCCGTGAGCTCCGCCGGCAGCCAGCTGTGCCTGAGTGACCGAGCCCGGGCTGAGAGGCCGAGGCACCCCACCCCAAGTGGCCCGAGCGAGCCCCAGGCTCCAGGCCCCGATAAGCAGCCGCCAAGGAGTGAGCGGTGGGTACCTGGGCGCCCACCCCGGACACAAAGAACCACCAACGCACCGATGTCTGAGGGCGTCTGCCACTGGCAGGGGGAGTGGTGGGGGGAGATAGGCCTCCAAACCTTGGAGGGCCTGAGATGTCCACAGAGAGGTGGCGTCTGATACCCGACCTGACATATAGACACAGACATACAGGCACACACAGATACAAACATCTATTCCCACCCTCATGCTCTCATATGCAATTACTCAACACTCACCCAACGTGGAGACAGACATAAAGAGACACTGTACACACAATCACACTCCCCAAGCGTACTCTAAGAACCGGGTCTAGGTACCCTTGCTGCGCCCAGACCCAGGTGGTGTTACCCTTTTCCCTGCGGTGGGGAGAAGCAGACCGCCCCGACTCCGCAGCAGCAGGGAGGCCCCACATTCCAGACCCCAGTCGGACGGCCAACTCCTCCTCCTAGCCCCCCCGCTCCAGCAGGCTGCAGAGAACGGGGGTGTAGGAAGACTCCAAACCTCCCTCCACCCGCTCATATGTAGTGTTGATGGATGTGTGTTCTAAGGTGCATTTAAAACCCAGGAGGGCATGGAGCTACCTGCCAGAGCAGCAGGTAAGCGTATAGCCCCTCCTGCTAGCCCTCAATGTCTACGTGTATAATAAAGAGTATCTCTGCCAACGTCCAATGACATTTTATTATATCTGAAAAAAGTTAAAGTTAACCCATCAAAGTATCAGTGCATGGGGTGAGTCTACATTTTTATTTAATCCCTTTTTTAAGTCTTAATAATAGAAGATAATCACATGAAACCAAATCTTTTTCAATCCCACATGCGGTTTCTCTGCACTTTGCACAGTCTGACCTT
The DNA here is from genome assembly GCF_013358895.1 of Oreochromis aureus. Lineage (NCBI taxonomy): Eukaryota > Metazoa > Chordata > Actinopteri > Cichliformes > Cichlidae > Oreochromis > Oreochromis aureus. Next base: position 37,032,858 of record NC_052950.1, on the reverse strand, counting down.
ACTGCCGACAGTTGTTTCTCTAAGATCAGAACACACACTTGAGTGCTCCAGATCAGCAAACTGTGAAACTCTGCTTCTATAGAAACATCTGTGTGTGTTTTATATTTCTGATATTGTTGGTATGTTTCACAGATACAACTAAAGAAACGATAATGAACGACACTGGTTCATCCATTGAGTTAGGTGCCCTTCTGATGACTCTGTAATCTAGAGGTCAGTGTAATGTAGCTTTATAGGGAACTTCCAGGCCCTCCATACTTTGGAGGGCTATCTCCCCTCACCACACTCCCTGCCGGTGACTGATGCCCTCAGGGGTCGGTGCGTTGGTGGTTCTTGATGTCTAGGGCTGGGCGCTCAGGTATGTACCAGCTCACTCCCGGTGGCTACTTGGCGGGGCCTGGCGCCTGTTGCTCGGTCAGGCTTCTTCTGGGGCGTGGGGGGCCCTCGGGCCTGCGGCCTCTGGGCCTGCGGCTCGGTTCACTCTGGCACAGCTGGCTAAATAATAATAATGAAATAATAATAATTATGATGATAATAATAAAAACAAATCCAGTAACAGTGGTCAGGGTACAGTGACCAGACTGTAACCGAGTGTAAAAGCAGCCAGACAGCTAGTGTCCAAAGAAACACTTCAGACCTTCAGAAAGCTGGAGAGCTATTGCTCAAGGCAAACAAAAAAAAACAAAAAAAAACAACAACCTACAAGAAAGTTTTCTTTGAAGCAAACTATAAAGACACAAGGGCAGACATTACACTTTTGCACTGTAGTATAAACTTTTGGCATTACAAAAGTATAACAAACTCAAGTTGAAAGTCATAACTGAAATTAAACTAATTGCTCACATGCCAACACTTTAATGAGGAGCCTTGATCCAAAAAGGTTAAAATTACAAGAAAAACATTATAATACATACCTCACAGTAACTGCACTTGTAGAGTTTCTGTCTGGTGTGAATCTGTTGGTGGACTTTTACAGAACTCGGCGCTTTAAAAGTCTTCTCACAAAGGTCACATTTATAAGGTCTCTCCTCAGTGTGGGTAAATCTGTGGATTTGTAGTTGTTTGTATCTTACAAACAGTTTGCCGCACTGATCACAGCAGTATACATCCTGTCCAGTGTGAATCCTCTGGTGTTTATTTCGATTTTCTATGTGGCTGAAAGTTTTTTCACAGATGTCACAGCTGTATGCCTTAATTCCAGAGTGGGAAACTTGATGTTTCCTTAAGCTGCTGCTTTGCGTAAAAGCTCTGCCACACTGATCACAGCTGTAAGGTTTAACTCCTCTGTGGATGAGCTTATGCTTTACCAAGCCTTCTTTCCGGGTGAAACCCTTTCCACATTCATCACAGCTGTACGCTTTAACTCCACTGTGAATGACCTGGTGTGCTTTTAAGTTTCCAGGCTGGGTAAAAGACTTCCCACACAAGTCACATCTGAACGGTCTCTCTCCTGTGTGGATGACTTCATGTCTTTCTAGGAAATACTTCCGAGTAAAAGTCATCCCACACTCATCACAGCTGTATTTTTTCTCTTTCTTTCTTCTGTGAGGTTTGTCGGCCTCCTGAGAGCGCTGACTTCTCGCTCCATGTTGGTCCTGCAGTGACAGAGATACAAACAGAGGCAGTGAGTGAAATGCAGTCAAACATAAACTTTAAACTTCCTCCGTTAATACTAGTTTTAAACATGAGATTGGAGCATGCCAGTCACCAAACACCTTGTAAGATGTGCTTTTAAAACAACCTATATTTTAATAGTTTACATTTATTTAATGTGTATTAATGCTACAATGATAATAAATGTTTACCAGGTCTAAAGTTTTCCATGTTTTCTGTTGTAGTTCGACCATTTTAGTGTGGTAACATTTGTTAAAAAGAGATAAGACCTTTCCCTCAAATTTCACATTTGCCAAGTTCATTAGACCAACCTGACTGTTTCATGTGCAAGTTTAAGCTCATATCCCAGTCAAGAATGAATCCAAAGTTCCTCACAGTACTACCAGAAGCCAACACAGTGCCATAAAAGGTGTCCGTCTATTAAGTTTCTCAACCTAAGGACCGACATCACAAGGACATCTAATGCAGTCCAAGACAGTGGAGTCAGAGAACGGCTTGCCCCATATCATAATGTCCACTATAATATTGGTGTAAATTATTATGTGATATAAAAAAGTCATATCATTGCCATAGTAACTTAGTGCATTTACATTTACATTGCATTTAGTGAGAACGTGATGAGAACATGATTTAGCAACGCCAACAAAGCACAGTGCTTTGCAAAATATGCAAGACAGCTGTTCCTGCCAAAGGCAGAAACAACAAACTTCTTTCACCACTTATGGCAAAAATACAGTGCAGCAAACAAACAGACTGCGAAGGAGGAGATGCAAGCAGCTGGTGATGTGCCACCTAAATATAGATGAATGACTCAACTGAACATCACTGCAGCACTCACTAGTTACACTCAGTATAACAGGAAGAACAGACTGTGGGTGGAAATTACCGATTTGCACACACGGAGGTAAAGCTGGGCTTTAAACCGGATTTAACCACAGGAGTTAATAGCTTGAACAGCTACTGGTAGAGCATTTCGAACTAGCAAGAACTGGAAACAATTTGTAAAACAATGATATCTAATAAAGGTGGTAGTAAATGTCCTATGTAAATATGAAATGCTTATAACCGCGATGTTATGGCAGCGTTCGCAGCTGCACGAGCGTTCGCAGTGGCCCAGCACTCTCCACAACTTAGCGGCTTTCTTTTTATTTTGTGTATCTTTATTTCACTTCTCCTCCGATTAGCGGGGGGCACATGTGCAGTGCAGTAAAGCTGAACTGCTCACGGTTCTAAATCAACAAAACCAGCACACTTTCACTGACAATGACTGGGACTCAATCCCCCCTGAGATCCGAAGGAACGTGGACTCCAACTTCACCATACAACAGCTGAAGTGGCGTAGGCAACGGAGGCATAGGAAACAGAAGAGAGGGAAGAGAGCGGGGCTGAGAGCTAAGCTAGGTGCTAACCCACACTGAACTGCTATTCCGGGTCTCTTCCTCACCAACTCACGATCACTAAACAACAAGATGGATGAGCTACTGACTCTTTGACCATCTCTCTCTGTCCCTTATAAACTTCTAATCCAAAGACAAAGACCATCTGTAAAAACAGTATGAGTGTGGACCGTGGAAGCCACCACAGGCCAACAGGACTGTCTTTACAACACGTTTTGGAGTATATTTGCAGAAGGAACAAATTTGGAGGGCCACACAGCTGCTATACTCTCATATATCAACTTCTGTAGTAGGGATGGGTACCAGTATCCGGTGCCATTATGGCACCGGTTCTGACATAAACGATAGTAACCAGACCGAAAAGCAGCGCACATTTCGGTGCTTTATTTTTCTTGAGATGTCATACACTTTGAATTCTAGCCAATCATTTTACGTTTCCGAGGATAGTAGGCGGGGCCAGGTACGTACGTTCTTTTAGAGCAGAGCTACAGATTAAAAGTGCCCAAGGCAAAGCGGTCAAAAGTCTGGCTGTACTTCACAGCAAAAGATGCAAACTCAGCAGCCTGCAACAAGTGCTTTAAGCTGATACTGTGATACTGTCAAAGGAGGTAACACCTCAAATCTGATGAAACACCTGGCGACGCATAGCGTTTTTTTAAAAGCCGAGAAATGCGCCGTGTTTGATAGCTTGCTGCGAGACCTCACACCGAGCACATCTACTGCGGGTGTGGTGCCTGTTATCGGACCCGGAGTTAGCAACATCCCCCAAGAACCCGAAGACTAGAGTCCTGGCCCCTAGCCCTGCCAGCGCAGCAGAAATGATGAGGATGATGATGGCAGCAGCAGCCGTTCTTCTCTGGGTGAGTGGCTTCATGTTGTTCGTGTGTAATTTACGTTGAGTAGGCTAACCACGTTATTAAAATAATGCACATAGCAAACACCGTCGTAGTTACATGCGGCTGTCTTCTTGTTTGATAGAGTGATACCATATATGCCCTATAGCTGCAGAAGAGGCTAACATTGTTATCTTTTTACAAAAAAACCCCCAAAACAGCTAAACATGAGAAGCTTTAGGACAAATTTTGTGTTTTCCATTCCTTAAGCACCGGTTCGAGCACTGTTTCAAAAGTACCGGTTTGGCACCGGTATCGGATAAAACCTAAACGTTACCCATCCCTATTCTGTAGTGAGAGTTAACAACAACAAAGAAGCCATGGCTCAACAGTGAGGTGCGAGCTCTACTAAGAACACGTGACAGCGCCTTCAAACCAGGAAACCAACAAGTCTACAAAGAAGTAATCTCTGCTAAAGGGCATTAAACAAGCCAAGCGCAAATACAAACAGCGCATCGAGGAACACTTTAACACAAACAACTCCAGAAGCTTGTCAGGGGATCAAGACACTCTCTGGCTACAAAGGCAGTTGCACACAAACAAATTCCCCGGACATAACAACAATAACAATAATAATAATAAGAAGAAGAATAAGAAGAAGAAGAAGAAGAAGAAGAAGAAGAAGAAGAAGAAGAAGAAGAAGAAGAAAGAAGAAGAATGGATTACATTTATATAGCGCTTTTCGGGGCCCTCAAAGCGCTTTACAATTCCACTATTCATCATCACCTTACCTGACACCCTAAACCAGTTCTTTGTCCACTTTGACCAACAACAGTGACACCAACACCTATCCTGCTGTTTCAGAGAGGGACAACACCCCCATCCAGCTGGAGCAGCATCAGGTCAGAGCCACACTGTGCAGAGTCAACGCAAGGAAAGCAGCTGGTCCTGACAGTGTAGCCGGTAGAGTGCTTAAAGCATGTGCAGACCAACTAGCAGAGGTTTTCACCACCATCTTCCACCTCTCACTGCTACGGTCTGTAGTACCATCCTGCTTTAAGTCAGCCACCATCATTCCAGTGCCCAAGAAGAACACAGTGAGCTGCTTGAATGACTACTGTCCAGTTGCTTTAACACCCATAATCACCAAATGTTTTGAGAAACTACAGAGATTTAAATTTAGAAATTAGTTAATATTTTTCTAACACATCCCTGCAGACCTCGATCCATACCAGTTTGCATACAGGTCGACAGAGGACACCATAATAACAGCTCTTCACACAACCCTCACACACCTAGACAGTAACACCTATTTGAGAATGCTGTTTGTGGACTTCAGCTCTGCCTTCAATACAGTTCAACCCCACAAACTGGTTAATAAACTAAGCAACTTAGGACTCAGCAGCTCGCTCTGCAGCTGGATATTGGACTTCCTGAGTGATAGACCGCAGAACATCAGGATGGGAGAGCACACCTCCTCCACCCTCACTCTGAACATGGGCGTCCCACAGGGGTGTGTTGTCAGTCCCCTCTTATACTCACTTTTGACCCATGACTGTTCTCCAATTCACACCATTATAAAATTTGCTGACGACACCACCATCATAGGACTGATCGAGAACAACAATGAATCAGCCTACGGAGAGGAGGTTCAGCATCTGAAGTAATGGTATGACAACAACAACCTGCATCTGAACACAGCCAAGACCAAGGAAATGGAAATCAACTCCAGAAGAACAAAGCGATCTGAGCACTCCACCCTCTACATCAGGGGTGTCGAACTCCAGACCTCGAGGGCCGGTGTCCTGCAGGTTTTAGATCTCGCCCTGGGTCAACACACCTGAATCAAATGATTAGTTAATTACCAGGCTTCTGGAGAACTGCACGAAATGTTGAGGGGTAATTTAGCCATTTAAAATCAGCTGTGTTGGATCAAGGACACATGTAAAACCTGCAGGACACCGGCCCTCGAGGCCTGGAGTTCAACACCTGTGCTCTACATTGATGAAGAGGAGGTAGAAAGGTTAGAAAGCTTTAAGTTTCTCAGAGTCCACATCTCAACATATGTTACCTGGTCCTCAAACATTTCCCACCAGGTAGGAAAAGCACAACAAATGCTGTACTTCCTCAGTAAGCTGTGTCAAGCCCAAATACCTGAAAGACTGCTAATTAAGTTCTACCGCTGCACCATCGAGAGCCTTCTGACTTACTGCTGTAAACTCTGGTTCAACTGCTGTACTGTGGAGGACAAGGGGAACTTGCAGCAGATTGTGAGGGCGGCAGAGCGGGCACTTGGCATGTCATTAACTCCCCTCAGAGACATTTATACAGGCAGACTGCAGCAGAAAGCCAGTATCATCATCAAGGACCCCTCATACCCTGGACACTCACGTTTCCCCCCCCACAGGCTGTCAAATATGCACTACCTCCACCCTGATTGAAGGTTACATGTGCTATTACCACTCACTTGCACTGTATTTATATACATTTATAAACAGTATTTATTACAGTATAATACAACCAACTAAAGTGCTACCTCTATTTATACTGTATAACTGTATTTATTACAGTAGCAACCAGCATTATTATTATTGCTGTTTATTATTATCATTATTGCGGCTTTCTGATTTTAAATGTACAAACGTGTCAGCGTGACGTCATAACTGTTTCCTGGTCTGGCTGTTTGGGCCTCTTTGGCATCATAACGCTCTCTCATAGATTTCTATTCACACATATTACGTCTTGAATTTTTTCTTCTCATCCCCCTTTAAGTCAACTTTCTTATGATTGGCTGTTTGAGATGTGTCCTGATGCATGCTCAATCACCCAAGTATGAAAATCCCATGAAGTTGATTCTGTTGATCTTGACGTAGTGTTTTCAGACTGAATAAGTAACTTGGATGAGTGACGAAAAATTTCTCCCAGTGAAAATGCCCGACCAGATGAACAGACTCAACTTTTGTGTGTTTAAAGTGTTTAAAGTCTGAGCCTGTTTTATCTTTATTTATCTTATTCTCTTATCAGAAGAATCTGAATGTAAAAACCTATAAGCTGCCAACGAAGAGATGCCAAACTGTTTTTCATTCTTCTGGTAACAGTGACAGCAAAGACTTATCTTATTTTATCTTTAGAACAGAAGATAAGACAGAGAAAAACAAAGACGGCTGTAGAAGAAAGCTGTACCGTTCATTGGAAAAATGATTTATTGTATTTAAAAAAAATGTGGTTTCGATATGAATTTTGTTGCAGTATGCAGATAAATTTGATACTTTCATTTTTTTTAAATCTTGTCTTCAGTGATTTCTGAGTGTGAATGTAGATTCTGAAGGAGCACAGGACAAAAACAGGCTAAAGCTGCTGCTGACTGCTTTCTTTATTAACCCAGCAGCTGATGAAGTGCACACAGTTTCAGTAACTAGAATATTTTCCTCACCATCACTGTTGAGCTCATCATTTCCTCTGTAGCGGCTGAGCTGAGTCCAAACAGCTGAAAATGTTCCTCTGCTGCTCCATCAGACTCTCCTCCTGCTGATCAGCTGGGACACAAAACAGATCTGTGTTAGACTCCACTGAAAGCTCAGAGTGTCTCACATGTTCATCAGACAACACAGAGTGAAATTCGTGTGAGACCTGAGAGTTGTGATATAAGGTAACTTCAGGAGAAACTTCACAGGTGCCCAGTACTGTGAAATATTTCATTTTTCATCAGACAATTTTGAGTGAATCATGTTCAAGACACCATCATAAAAAAACGTGTCTATCGGTTGATAGACACGTTTTTGAATGAACCAGACACCAAACCAGTCTAAAGCCTTGGACAGGGAGTCCTTTCACAGCCAGCACCAGCATCCAGATTCAAAGCACGCTCAGCTGCAAAGATGAGAAACAGGAGCAGAGTAAGAGTGACCTTCATTGAGCTGACGTGACTGAGCAGAGCCTCCGTCTCTCTCATGCTCACTCCCAGTACGCTCAGCAAGAGAGACATTAAGCACAAGACAGAACCTAGAAAGATGTTGGTTTATCATTTATTATTTCACTAAAAAATACAATTTTCTTCTGTCACAGGGGCGGCCTATCCCAGCTACGATGTGGTGAGAGACGTGGTACACCCTGGACAGCTCCCCAGCCTGTCGCAGGGCTAACACAGAGACAGACGGCCATTCCCACTCACATTGACGCCCTTTTAGCTGTGAACTCCTTTGCAAACATAATTGGACATCCACAATATTGCACAGCTATGATAGAATGATTTGCTAAACCTGCTGTCCATTCTGCTGCCATTATGCATTAAAGAGCAGCTGCATGACATGCACAGGGCTGCGATGATGCCTCAAGTGACTCCAATAGTGCCCAAAGCGGCAGCGCCTCTTCCTGTAATCACCATGAAAATCTTTGGTTGGAAAAACCAGGAGGGGGTTTTAATCAAAGCTCCTGATCAAAAACTGGAATGTGAAGAAAAGTGAGCTTTGCAGCTACTCCAGCCACCACTGTTAACACGGTAAGAATCTACAGAAAAGCTACAGATGTTACTTTAAAATATGCAGATGAACTTTTAATTTAGTCTGTTTACCAAAAATGGGATTTCCAGCATTTGCCAAAATCGACTGCAGGAATTTAAACTGTTATAAATCTGTCACAAATATGTCAAACAGACCTGTTGTGACTAAGCCAGACAGAACATTCCTATTACAAGAAGAAGCAACCAGTCAGTCTTATACATCCTTTATGTATCTGTAAGAATTCTCGTTGACATGAAAAATCTCTGATAATCTAAAGTGGAGGGCAGCAAAAATACAGCATCACAGCTCTATAAACATACTTCAATGACCAAAAGGACTGGATTGATTAGAATGTAGGTGTAATAACACAGAGCCTTAAAGGCACTTGCAAACCAGGTGATTTCTTTATTTTATATATAAGCCTTGTTCACTAAAGTCTATTTACTGATACAAGTAAAGATATTAGACATAAAAACTCACAGAAACACCTGAAATCGTTGTCGCATATGATTAGTGGCTAACAGAGGGAGGATGAGCTGACTTATTGCAGCAAAAACTCGGGCTATAGAAAGTAGCGGAACATAGAAAACAATAGACGAGCCTGCTCTGTTTTTTCTCGTTGGAAGCAGAGGCGGATTCTACTCTCTCTCTCTGCTGGTATGAGTCAGTGTCACTTACCCAGCAGCCTCTATTAGCCGATAGGCCGGGATTCAGTGAGCGGATCTTCTATGTTGCTCTGTACAACCCACAACAAACGCAACAATGACCGTGTACACGCCCCTCTGTGCCCGCCTATCATAAACAGCAGCGGTAGCATCAAAGTCAGGCCCAGCCCGGATCCAAACCCGGCTGCAGCTGTTTAAGCAGAGACAGATGTGGAGTGGTGTTATATAAAGTTTGCCCTTAGTTCTCCTCACGTGAAGCCCGCATGTCTGTAAACAGCATCTCAAACTGACAGTATTGTTGATTCAAGGATACAAAAAAACTCACATTACAATACATTTATAGAGACTCATTATTTGTTCATCCACAGCAGCAGGACAATAAAGTTTATTGTGACCCTGATACTGCAGCAGATCGCTCTGATTTCCTGTTATCACTTAAATAGAAATGAGGCTGTAGAGGTTTGGTGCAGGCAGAAAAACAGCTGCAGGGACAATGAAAAGACTTTTCTGCTCCAACTTTCTGCCAGCAAACGCTCAACTTCTCCCAGCATGCTGAGCTAATGATTAGTTGGTGTTTTCTCCAAACACTCTCTCACTCTTCTCTCAACGTGTTGACAATAAACTGTGAACAGACACCGAGGAGAGCAGCAGAAGACCTCATTCAGGAGCTAAACTCAACATGAACTGAACTCACAGTAAAGTTAGCTCGGTGCTTACCTTTAGATGAGCCCACAAACCGAGAGAAACTTTGTGATCCAGCTGCAGCTCTTCTTCTCCTTCGCCCGCCTCTTCCTGTTCCTCTTTACATGCAGTTTACAAACAACGAATAGGTGCATTATCGCCACCAACTGGTGTGGAGAAACTAATGTAATTGAAGTTTGATCTCTGTGAGGTTTTTACTCATTTTCAGATTCCTGAGCTTTTCTGTTTTAAACTGTTCTCTTTAATCCGATGTGTGATCATGTGAGTGTCTCCTCTCTTCCAATTTATCCTGCATTGTTTTGAATCCTGAAAAACCATCTTTCCCCCCTTGCTGTTGACCTGTTTAAGCCGTCTCTTCCAGAGTTAATGAGCCAGTATCCAGGAGAACATCATGTTCATGTTCTATCTCTGTTTAAATGTCTGTTCTGTATTCTGAATGAGATCCCTTCTCCTTATAGACCAATAACTATCACTGAGCTTTTTCTCTGCCCTAAGCTACAATAAATGACTCTCTGATTTCATTGACTCTTTAATGGATTTGTATAAATATGAACATTAGTGCTGATCGATGTCTGCCTGCCCATCTTCTCCACAATCACCTCTACCTAAACATTTAAACATTACATTTAGCACTTGCTTGTTTTAATTTCTTACTTACTGATTATACGTTCTGTGTATGGCCCATTTTATGCTCTCAATAAACCAGTGGTATATATATATATATATATATATATATATATATATATATATATATATATAGTATATATATATATATATATATATATATGCACATACATGTTTACACACACCAGTACCAGCCTTATGACCCGACATTAAAGTACAGTAGTATAGGCCTATTTAACACCATATACAGTTCACACAAGACAATTGTATTTCTTATATGAATGTTATTTATTTTAACTGTCATAAACAAGATGTGACAAGTGATCATAATAACAACTGAACTGCAGTAAAACATTCACAGAAGGTGGGACATCCAGTCTTTAAGTGATGACGTATGAACCCTGCTTCCAGGTCAAAACTACTCTGCTTTTGTGGTTTATCATGTTTTAATGCTTTGTATCTTGTTCTATTTAATCTGAACAAGCCCCTAAAACAGTTTGTGATCACCGTCGGCCTCTCTTGGTTTTTATACCGCTAATCATTTTAAAGCTCAGTTTTTAAAACCTTGCCATTAACTACAGCCCAGCCCATGCAGCAGTATATTAATGACTAACCTCGTATTGTGGGTGGATTATCTCAGTTGTTCTCCTGACTGAAGTTTGGTTCGTTTACAACAAAAACAAAAATAGCTTTCATCCTCCAGCTTCACTGTGTATATATTAGACTTGCAGTCAAGACCGCCTAAACCAAGACCAAGACAATACCAAGACCAGAGGGTATCGAGACCAAGACAAAGTCGGGATGAGATCAAGACCGAGACAAAAAAGTGTTTAGACTGCAGCCAGATGCTGCTTCGTCTACGCATGTCAGGCATATTTATATTTATGGGCAGAAATCTGTGCCATCAGAAACTGAATTTGAATAAGTTAAATTTGAATTTGAATTACTCGGATTGAATCTGAATTGTAACTTGAATGAAAGCTTTTGAAAACTGAATTTGAATTAGTCTAATTTGAAATTGAATTTATGGTTTGAAAATGAATTGATTTGCTTTGAAACTGCATTTTATCCTTTAAAAATTCAGCTCTCGAATAATTTCAGATTCACTTCTCACCATTCAGTTTCAGTTCTACAATTCAATTTCAGTTCCAAAATTCAGTTTTTTGGGACTTACATCCGGTCCACTCCCAAACCCAAATAGATGCTGACAAGCTGACACCGTAATATGGAAGAGGGAGAGAAGCTGGAAAGGACTACTACAAATAAACCCAATGCCTAACAATGAAAAATGTAAAATAAGAACAATAATAATAATAAAGATAAAAGATGAAGTAACAAGTTTTTGTTTTTTTGTTTATTCCAAATGATCATCCAGATGTCTGTGACATGTGATGACAAACACCATAATGGAAGGCCTTTGTCATCACATGCTTAAACTCATCATATATTTTTGCATATGCTGAACAGGCAGTCAGACATGCTGTAACTGTGGGGTAGAAAACTGCATAAACACCATACGGCAGGGGTCTCAAACTCCAGTCCTCGAGGGCATGGAAAAGTTGCATGACACCGGCCTTCGAGGACTGGAGTTTGAGACCCCTGTCATATTCCATATGACAGGTGTGGTTGAACTTCATGAAGACTCTGAAGTTTCTCTTCTCTTCTGGCAGGACAGGAATGTCGCCTTGTCCTGTGAGCCACCGTAAGGATGTAATTAGAGTAGAACTGGAGTGTCACCGGCCTCAGGCTCTTCACCTTTTCAAAGACAAAGCAGTCATTTAGATAAAATATTCGATATTGTTTACCTGTAAATGCACAAAGAGAATTTAGAAATGTAGTTATTGTCAAGAGTGAACAAGCACTGATAGTGTAATTTACAGCTGTGGCCAAACGTTTAGAGAATGAGAAGTGTTGTTTGTTTATTTACAAAGTTTGCTGTGTCAGTGATAGTTGTATATCATATTATATCACTTCAAACAGAGGTGATCCAGTAATGCTGCACTAATGAATTAGACTAACTATTCACTTTAGCTAAAGTTATTAAGTTAGCTAAAGAGTTGGGATGCTGTGTAAGACATAAATAAAGCTCAAATACAAAGGTTTGGACACCGTTTTGCATGTTTCCCTACTGTAGGGGTCTCTGCAAGCATACAGGGCTCTGACAGGGTACAAGATGACAACTTTGGAATTCTACTAGAAACAGTCGATCATATTTGTCAAAGCTGAATCCAGGGCAAACTACGCTAAATTAGCGTTTTTAGCTAGCAGCTACAATAAGCATAAAGGTTACTGTACGGCTATCATTTGTTAACATGACGCTTGTTCTTATACATGTAATACATTTATTACCAACCTGAGAGTTTATCCGCTGGTCATTCGACATGACGAATGACTTCTGAAGTCTTAATTCAGCTCAAGACGCTGTAGATTCCGTCAGTAACGCTATCAGTCTGTAGTTCTATTAATCTGCGCTTGAACCGAACCGATGTAAGTCCCAAAAACTGAATTTTGGAACTGAAATTGAATTGTAGAACTGAAACTGAATGGTGAGAAGTGAATCTGAAATTATTCGAGAGCTGAATTTTTAAAGGATAAAATGCAGTTTCAAAGCAAATCAATTCATTTTCAAACCATAAATTCAATTTCAAATTAGACTAATTCAAATTCAGTTTTCAAAAGCTTTCATTCAAGTTACAATTCAGATTCAATCCGAGTAATTCAAATTCAAATTTAACTTATTCAAATTCAGTTTCTGATGGCACAGATTTCTGCCCATAATTTCTGCCCATAAATGATGTTATCCTAGCAAAAGGAAATTAAGTGAGGAGACGGCTCTCGCTCAATGGGAGTCGACTCTTCTGATTCACTACAAAGCACTCTCTAAGCACGGCTCTAACGGTGTGTTCACACCGAACGCGATAGACGCGAGCGAAAATGCCCCAAACGCCCCTATTTTGACGCGTGCACATTCGCACCTGTCCAAGAAAAATCCATGTGGGAGGGATGTGGGAGGAAGTTGAGCCAGACGGTATCTTTGCTAGATGGCAGCTGTCGAGCTAGCGTTTGAAGAGAGAGTCTCCCTTCTCTATTTACTGTGGAGAGCAGAGCAGCGGCGTTAAGGACGTCCTCGCCGTACCTGGGTCCATCAGGGCCTCCAGAGGCGTGAGCAGTTTGGTGAGTTTCACCACTTGCTCGAGGAGCAGCGCCTGGATGACGGCCGATTTCAGCGATATCACCGTCTTTCACTCGCCCAGTTTGAGGACCTGCTGTCCCGCGTCGGTCCCAGAATCGCCCGCCTAGACACCAACTACAGGCGCTCAATCCCACCTGCAGAGTGCCTGTCCATCTGCCTGAGGTTAGTAAAAGTGTTTAATACGGTAGTCCTTTATTGATACCTGTGCTAATATATGCTAAACTATCGTTTATACACTGCTAACATGGCTGTGGTATGCTATCAGTGAATGCCGTCGGTGTTTACTGATAGCAAACTGTGGTATGGAGACGACTGTTTATAATATTTCTAGTGATAATCGACTGTTCTCATCAAGTCCCGATTTAATTCGATTTATGCTGTTATCAGTGTTAGCATTGATAGCATGGCTGTGGTGTCTATCAATGTATGCTCTCGTGTTTGCTGATATCAAACTGTGGTATGAGGACCACTGTGGGTTAATCTTTGTAGTGATACTCACTCCTTTTTCTTTTTATTTAGACCTGGTTTAATTCTGGTATAGTTGAATATTTGTATATAATCCCCGCAGCTGTCAGACTCTATAACAGGGGTCAGCAGCCTTTCTTAAAACTGAGAGCTAGATAAAATTGTGAACAGTTTGGTTCATCTTTAGTTATATGGTTCTATCTAGCATATTCTATCTTGATAAGCTATGTCTTATCACAGGTTAATTTTTCAAAAATATTAACAATGATTTAAGCAAGGAAAGGGCTACATGTCAACATACAACTCTTTATTTCTATTTATGTCTTACTTCATTCCTACCTGATTGACATGTCTAGGAATTATGAGTGATCGGCACACTGTAGTGGTAAAAGTTGTTACCAATCAAATTATGATATGGTAAAGTTAAAACAAAACACAACTGTTTTATATTATATCTAATATATGTTATGTAATTATCCTTATAATTACAAAATGTTTTATGTAAGATTTATGTTTTGTAATTTAAATCTGACATCACAAAAGTATTTTGGAATTTGAATAATGTATTTTGTAACTGCAGTACACATAATACTAATTTTGAACAATTTTGTCCAGGTTCCTTGCCACCGGGGACTCCTTCAGGACCATCGCGTTCACTTTCAGAGTCGGTGTGTCCACGGTGTGCCAGATCACCCCCCCAGGTAGCGACGGCCATCTGGGACTGTCTAGTGGGCGACTTCATGGCTGTGCCTTCACCTGGAGACTGGCGGTCCATCACAGAGGGATTCCAGGAGTGCTGGAACTTCCCTCTCTGCTGTGGAGCTCTGGATGGGAAGCACGTCCAGACAAAGGCACCCCATATATCACATAGGAGACACACACATTGATATACACTAAATATTTATTCCATTTCTTTTTTTGTGGTGCCCAAATTTATGCACCTGCTTGATTTATCACATTTAACACAAATATCACTGTGTGTGTCTCCTGTATGATATATTTAACTGACATTTTTTATTGTAACAACCAACGATTTATACAGGAAAATAATGGCTATTAACAAGGTTGCCCAAACTTTTGCATCCCACTGTATTAGTATATTTTGTCATTAGTATAATATGAAATAAATTCTACATGTGTCAAGTCGTGTGCCAACATTTGCAGTGTAGTAGAACTGAGACATTAGTCATTATAAAAATTTATTTGAAATAATATTAAAATTCTCAAACAGAAAAACATTAAACATAAATATATAAAATATAAGTATTTACAGAGACAGGAATAAAAAGGACCCAGCTGCTCTCCAGAGCAGGAACAAGGCTGAGGAGGAAATGCTCCATTGCAGACTGGCGTGGCCTCTTCAGGGACACCAGGATGGCCAGCTCCACCACCGATGGACCGTCCTGGGACCCGTCCCTCATCTGCCTCGGAGCTGTCCTCCTCTCTGGGCCTGTAAAACAGCACAAAACACAAAGAAATGAGAAGGCTGCTACTAGATTTTAATTTCAACATTGAAAAAAAACAAACAAAACAAAAAAAACAGGATATAATCAGATTAGTTGTAGATATTTAGTAAAGGTGATCACAAGGGAATCCCACCGAGTAAAAAGCTATCAGTGCTTGCTGTACATCTGATGCTACAATTGCATACCTGTGGGTGCAGCAGCAGGAGCTCAGGGACTGGGGAGCAAGGAGAAGCAACAGGGGATGCTCTGCTGCAGAATCAGTTGGTTCTACCAAGACAATATTAAATGTTAACAGGTTGAATACAATAATCATAGAGAAAGTATATACAGTGGTCCCTCATTTATTGCAGCAGGGGTTGTCAGAATAACTAGCCCTCGCCATGCACTTTATACACTTTTTCCCCACACACATGAACATTAGTCACAGTTCTCACAAGTTGTTTCTCAAAGTGCAAACCTTTGTAGATTGCAAAACGTAAAAGTATTATGCCGTGTTTTGTCTTCATCTGCCTGCCACTTTCGTGCGCCTTTTTCCCTCGCGGTGCAGGTGTCTATTTCCGAATGAGGGTCATAGTTATGGGTGTTTTTGTGCTGTTTTATCTATTGGATGTGATGGTTATCAAAACAAAACATGATAAATTTGACAAGCGCAGGAGACACAGCACGGAGGAGATTTGTCAATCAGGCTGCAGAATGCAATGCTGTACTGTGCAAAAAAAAAAAGAAAGAAATCAGCGGCGAGGCAGTGACGGATGAGCGGGACCACTGTGTGCCGTTTATTAATAAACAAAATATATTCCTATATGACAACATGCATAAAAGCAGAACGGTATTTGTACATCAGTGGGAAAATAGCGGTGGCTTGCTAGCTTTTGTGCGGCTTCCTCGGGTCAGTGAAAAATGTAAAAAGAGAAATGAATGAACTTACCAGGTTGCCCGATCTCTTCACATATCTTCCTCCAAGCTCGGTCCTTTATATTCCTGTCTCGGTACACAAAGCAGCTGGTGTCGTACAGCTCCGGGTTGTTTGCTACGGCGTTGATTAGCCTTCCCTCCATTAAAGAATGAAGGGCTTTGGCTGGATCTGCCCCTTTGACCTAGGTCACAGCCACGTCACCAGGCTCCTGATTGGTTGTCGCGGCGCGATTTGACGCTGGAGTTCAGATTTTCCAACTCGAGCAGCAGAGGCGAAACACGCGTATGCACAAAATGCAACACAAAAATTCACGCGCGTGGTTTTTTTCGCGAGTCAAACGCGCCCCACGCGCTACACTGACGCGCGTTTCAGGCGTTTTGGCGTTTTCGCGACGCAAATCTATGGCAAGCCATTAGTGCCAAAATTCGCCACTTTTCTAACCCGTTTGATTAAGAAACGGCGTAAAAAACGCCGTTTAATTATTCAAAACGCCGAAAAAAACGGCGTTCTGTTTCGACAAACGCCGTTTTTTCCGACTCTCACATGGCGCCCTGAACGCACCATCCGAGTGACGTAAAAAGCGGCGTTCAAAGACACACGGAAACGCCGTTTTTTACGCCACTCGGCAGAAAACGCCGTTCAAAGATGCATAAAGACGGCGTTTTTTACGGCGTTCTGTGCCAGCTGTAACGGCGTTTAAAACGGCGTTTTATTGAAATTATGCAGGGCACTCCCCATGGTTCCCTCATCCAATTACTTTCAACTCATTTCACCCAATCAAAGAAGAGGAAGTGCAGACCACACTAATGCATCACCGATTCACCTTGCTGCTAAGTGATTGCCTATTCAGTACCAGTGCTTGTCACAGTATTGACTTGTATTATAATCCCACTATGCATTTTGATGTGTTTAAGGCATGATCAAGCAAACAAACGACAGAATACTTTTTCTGAAACCTTAACTGTGATACCTGTTATGGCAGCTAACAGGTAATGAGCAGCGCTAGCTCTGCTAATTTCTGAGCTTCTTTCTTATTTTCCTCTTTACTTCTCTTAACCTTTAACTTATGTCTTAGCAATCAGATTCTGCCGTCATGCATTACCGCTCCGTGCTAGTTATGTTGACTTTTCTCTTCTTTTGTCTTCTTTTTTTCACCCGTATTTAGACACTCGGCGCATGGCTCCTTTGTTTACGTTAGGGATCAGCTGTTAGCGCTGCGCCCTGCAGCTGCGCTACCGGCAGACAGACCCTACGTCCCCAGTGAGGGAAGAGACGGGGGTGATGTCTCCCGAGAAGGACACCTTACACACCATCTCTCCTTCCTGTAATCACTGTAAACGTGAGATCGCTCCTGATATGATTGAGGAGCTAATGACGCTAACCCGGTCACAGTGGCAGTACCCCGACACTGCCCGGTACTCCCTCTGTGAGTAGGCTGCCCGGCTTCCAGCTGCTGCGGCCGGACAAGACCAGAGACAGCGGTGAGAGGAAAGGAGGGGACTGGGCAGTGTTTGTTAAAGACAGTTGTGGTATCCCTGGGCACATTGCTGTGAAAGAACAACTCTGCAACAGAGACATTGAGCTATTAGCCGTTAGCATCCGTGGAGGCAGCCTGTGACTCTCTGTGGTCCGCAGACTGCAGACGCAATCTCCGAGAGCTCTTCTTCTAATATCAGGGGACTTTAATCATGTCTCGCTGGACTCCACACTGCCCACCTTCACCCAGTATGTGACCTGCCCCACCGTAGGCAATAAAACATTGTACTTAATGTATGCCAATGAAAAAGTGGCATACAGTTCATCACCTCTCCCTGCCCAGGAAGATCTGATCGTAACCTAGTGCACCTTGTCCCTGTGTGCAGCACTTGTGCACGGAGCCACCAATCACCCACGCAGTGCAGAGATGGTCCGCGGAGGGCATATGAATAAATAATAAAAGCAAATAAATGACAGAATGCTTTTTCTGAAACAAACGGAGACCTTAACTTTTATCAAAATACCATTTTACTCAGTTTAAAGTAATACCACTGTATAATAGCCTTCAAATTTAATAATGTTAACAGTATCTCAGGAATATTTTTGCCCCATCAACATGCATTAAAAATAGATATGCAGTTTTGAATCAGACCTGTATGTACGTTTTCTGAAAAGTGATGTAAATAAATAATCTCAAAAACATGAAATAATTGTTTCCCATGTAAACTGGAGTTGTCCTTGTCAATGTCATCAGAGTACTCTGGATGTCTTACATGAATTTGAAACAGAGAGTGGCACATGACAGCGTTGTACATAACATAACTAGTTTACCTGTATGACATGAAGTAATTTAAAAAAAAAAGAAAAAATCCATGTAACTTGGTTATGGCTTCTTTCTGATAACTGTAGATACAAATGGGCTGCAGTGTGCATTATCTTGACATAAGTATAAGATACTGAACCCGCTGATATGATGTGGTGGAGGAACACAACTACCTGGACACCCACATATATACATTTGCTGAACTGGAAGATCAAAACAGAGGCTGTACACAAGAAGTGGATGGGCAGGCGGGTTTTTGAGAACAAGCTTATGTGTGCACCAAAATGTTAATGACAGGTGTTCTGTCAGTTCAGGTGAGTGCAGTGCACTTTGATGTGTTCTTCTTGGATCAGGAGAGCACGTTCTGTGCTCCGGAAGCTGTGGTGGAGAGGAAGTGAGTGAACAAACTGCCATGCATCATGGATATTCCTCTCAATCCACCTCATCAGGTACCTCTCTAAAAGTGTGACTCAGGTCTGTTGCCCCAAAGGATACAGGAAATGCACTGATTTCCAGGACAGAATCGTGTCTGTTTAATGCTCCATGATGATAACTTTCCTGTGAGCGCTTTGAAGATCACTGACATCATGGCTTTTAGCCTCATTGTTTCTGCAAAGAGATTTCTCCAGTCACTGAATCTTTTGATAAAATATATTTTTATGCCTCTAGAGGATGGAATATTTTAAGTCTTTACAACTTTACATTTGGGAACATTATTCTGAAATTGTTGCACAATTTGTTAATGGAGTTTTTTGCAGCTTGATCAACCTCTGCCCATATTTCCTCCAGAGCAACTCTGCTTCTCTAAGATGCTCTTTTAATATCTAATCATGTAACTGACCTGTTACTTTTAAAATATCCCTGCAGCTGTTTCTTTTTAGTACCACTTTTTCCAGCCTTCTCTTGCCCCATCTCAACTGTTTTGAAACATATTGCTGCCATCAAATTAAAATGGACTTATTTTTAACGACATAGTCTCGGTGTAAACATTTGACATGTTTTCTATGTTCTACTGTGAATAAACTTTGCCTTTCACATTTGCAAATCACTGCTTGCTCTTTTTTATTCATTCACATTTTACACTGGAGTCCAGTATTTTCAGAACTATGTTTGTACAAAGCATAATCTGTACAAAGCAAAACATAATGTGCTCGGTGTGAACTGTCACAACATCAAACACACGCTAAACCACTTTATATCTACTACACTATACTGAGCCACTTCAATACCTACTATACAGTTTTTTATTTTTAATTATTTACTGTCACTGCTTTATAGTTGTATTTATCAATATCAACAGCTGTAACTTTTAGATTAATCAAGTTGACTTTATCGAGATTCAGCTTCAGTTGTATACTTTCCATTTCACAACTTCCATCTTATACACTTTAAAAATCACTCAACATTTTTTATTTTCAGTGTCACACAGCTCGTTCTCTGTATCTCCACTACTCAATGGTACATAGTAAACACGTATTATAACTTTTCACATTATATGTATCCAGTCACCTAGATATTTTGAAGTCTTTCCACTTGCTGCTATTATGTTTCAGTCAATAATTGAACTGTGTCAGTGATATGTCGAGTCCAGAAAGTATATTAAGCCAGAGATGAGTTCAATACCATGACTCCCTCTGGTGCCAGTTAGTGGATTAAATAGTTCTACCACTTGCTCCATCATCGGTCCGTCCAGAGTAAATTCGATGTCTGGCACAGTAATCCTCTCAGGCCAGTCGACCAGCAATCCCAGCTCATCTGTACCATGAGCACCACCACCAGAATCAGTACCTAAGCCCTGAGCAGCAGTCGTCTCACTCTCAGTGGCTGTCACACTACCATCAGCTGTCCCACCAATAGTCCCAGCAGCAGCAGCTGCTCTAGTCTGAAAGATGTCCTGCATGGCAGTTGAGGCTCGGCCCTGTTGCTGGAGGCTGCCTCGGACAAAAATCTGTAATGGGCTCAAGTGTCTCTCTGTCCGCAAGCCATGATTGTTCCACTGTTGAGTGAAGTCTTTCAAATCTCTGTTGATCCTTGGGAGATAGATGTAATGGAGAGCCCAAAGGTGCATTTCATTGTCAATGTCAATGATGCCTTCCTCCTCCAGGTGGTGAAATAAATCACAGTAGACATTGGTCATTCCTCGCCACAGATCACCCCAGAGCCTCTCAATTCTCTGATTATGGGTACTCCTTCCTCTTAGGGCGCTTCCACGATCAAAGCCTCTGAAAATGTTCATCATCAGGCAGACAGCATTGTTTTCCCCTCCTCTGTCTGTCCGGACCCTCGAGGGTACACCATAGGATACCACGGCTCTGATGAAACTTGATAAACGGGTACTGCTACGGTTGTTGTTTGAGGCATGAAGGAAGACCACAAGACGACTGTATCCATCAATAGCCCCATGAATGACTATCCTCCACCTAAAACCGTGGTCCATAAGAAGAAAAATATTATTTCTGCTTTGTTATTGAAACAATGGAAAACACACTCTTATTTGATTTACATGGCACTATTACATGTCAAGTTTGAATTTTTCTCTGTATGTTGCTTGCGCTGTCTGTGTTCTCTCCTCTTCCCTTTAAACATAACCGTTGTGTTAGAGGACTGCCCATCCCAGGGCCTGGCTCTATTGGACGTGTCTTATTGTTCAACAATTATATTTGATGTAACGCTGAATTTCACTTTGGTCAAAATAGGTGTTCAACAAATCAGTGTGGTTGGTTACCTTATCAGCTTGTGATTTCCATCAATGTGCCACAATGAGTTTGGACCTGCAACCTGATATGTTC
Organism: Oreochromis aureus; assembly: GCF_013358895.1. Taxonomy (NCBI): domain Eukaryota; kingdom Metazoa; phylum Chordata; class Actinopteri; order Cichliformes; family Cichlidae; genus Oreochromis; species Oreochromis aureus. Next base: position 37,011,396 of record NC_052950.1, on the reverse strand, counting down.
TTCGTTCTGGTCTCCGCAAAACTGCTCTAAGGGCAGCTGCTCCAGGATTTATCCGTAACATGCTTGCTCGAACCCTCCTTCGCTGTACACGTAGTCCACGTACTCAAGAGGGAGGCTCTGACAGCCTCAGGACCAATTTGTTCATTGCCAGCGACAATGTCCTGCACATGTTCATCCAAGGCACTGTCAGTCAGTTCCGCATACATTGATGCACGGGTGAAATGATACTGTCTGAAATCAGACAAAAAAAACATGAGTAATTTATCACTACCATAACAGCACACTTCATTACTTGACTAGTGGTGCACATTCAAATATACTAATGTTTACAATTTCACAATACCATTTAATTTGAATAAACAGTGAGTGTGTGTCACAAAGAAATGAAAGTCACACTGGTTTCAAAAGTCACTGACCGCAGACGTCTTCGAATTGTACGAAGTGAAACATTCAAAATATCAGCCATCTGAGGTGCAGTGAATCCACATGACTTCAGGAATGAAAGCTGTTCCCGAGTGATAAGGTAAAGGGATCTACCTCTACCTCTGTTGAAAACCACTGGTGCCTGGTATCCAAAACAGCCTGAAAATATATAAGCGTTTGGTAAATAGGTAAAGGCACCCCATATATCAGGTAAATAGGTAAATATTTGGAAAATAGGTTAAGACAGAGTCATAATTTATTTCACACTGTTGGTGAGTCAAGGAATCGACACAATATGTGCTTACCTTGTTGGCCATGCTGAGTAGACAGTTCGACCTCCTGAATCAATTCAGCCAAGTCACGCAGAAGTTGATCTGCTGCAGTTACATTGATCAGTCTTCCTCTTGCCCACTGAAGGCTTCTCTGCATAGTCTCCAACCTCAAAGATATCAAAAATTACTTCTTAATTCATGATATATTTTCAGGCCATATTCCCTTAAACATTTTAAATGTTAAATGTTTTCTATCTTGCTTTAATCATACCTCCTTAACGCTAACTGTAGCACATTTGGCCCAACATCGCCCATCAGCAGCCGCCGTGTACAGTCATTAAGAATGTTCTTGCACCTTGAGATGAAAATCCTCCAGGCCATACTTTGTAATGGTCTGGTTGAGTCACAACTATTTTTCCACAGTGCCTGCTCTACTTGGGGTGCTGGCTGCTCTACTTCATCGCTCCTCTGAGGATCACCACCTGAGACAAATCAAGCCAGCTGTATTTAAGACCACCGTTCACAACCAGTCTTTGCCATATTATCTGTTAACCAATGTCAGTTATTGGCCTCACGTTGCTCATAGCTCTAGTACTTACCTCTCTGTTCATGTCTTCTTAGTTACTTCCTGGACAACCTTTCACACTCGCAATAGCCTCACTCCCTGGACACGGATCTCCATTTGCTCCTCAACAGCTGATAACCTCTCACTCTTTTTATCCATTCATGCATTACTCCACCTGCAAACAAGTAAGACTGTTCAGACTGCCTATTTGGATCTTTTCTGAACTTCTTCCAAGACCCTCCTGACTCTGCTCTCCTCTGCTGCAGTGCCTGTAGAGGCTATGCCTACACTTGAAGCCACTGAAGGGTTTGATGGCAGGGGTGAGGCAATGTAACTGTTATGAATTAAACTTGTAACAGCCCAACTCAATCTATACTTGTCTTGTACGGTTAAGATTGTTTTTGTATTCATCAGTTTTATTTGCTTCTCTTTATTCAATGTCATTTATCATAACAGCGCAGATTTTACAAACTGTTTGCTTGTTCTGACCAAAAACACCTGGCTTGAGTTACGCTTTATCTTCAATACATTTCCATAAACACACCATACGTAAAAACACAAAAGGTGACCCGTAGCGGCACACATAAGGTAACAATACAAAATGGGTCCCACAGTGCTGCTCCACCATCAACTCTCACACCACTGTTTCACTTGCCAAGCTCCGCGGCCACAGATCATGTTACTGTTCCTCTAGTATGAACTACTGTAGTCCATGTTCATAGCATTTTGCTCCTAGTTGTAGAACTCAAAGTTAACATTCATGCATTCTAGCCTTGTTTTTAATTTTACCTTTTGCATCACATACACATACTTGTCTGTTTTTTCTATTTTATTACTATATTTCTATTTCTATTGTACAGCACTTTGGTCTACCAGGTGTGTTTTTAAAGTGCTATATAAATGATGATGATGATGATGATGGTTATGATGTAAAGAACGTTTTCTGTTAACTTCACTCTGAGCCTGCGCTCGAATCTGCTCCTGAGTACACTTCATGTTTCTTGTTGTTTAAGGAAGAGAGTTCGATTATAGTCTTAGTCATTTACAGTGATACAATAGTTGTAGGACATAACCTGCTTGCTGGTGTTTTTTCTTGGACAAACTTGGACTGTATTAGAAATCTATACATTACTGTGATCCTACAAAGACAAAAATTTAAATTATTACTTTCAACAGGTTTATATATTTAAATAAATCAAAATTCCATGTTAGTCTTCTGAAAATTGTGACTGAGCACTTTTGGAAACACTCTGTCATCACTGTAAGTATTGAGACTGTGAACAGTTACAGAATACATCTGAAATAAATGTCAGATTCTAACAGGTTATAGTTCTGTTAATAGAGCTTTTGAATCTACTCTTCATACATATTCCTATCTTTAATAACAGTATGTCAACGATGTCAACCAATATTTTCATATTTCAAATACACACCCAAGTTAAAAATTTGAATCTCCACATCTTCTACTCTGCATATCTGAAAATCAGTTTTGATAATGTTACAATTCCATTTTCAAATGTTCCCATCTATGTTATTCATCTTTGTTTATTTTAAATGCTGTCATTAGCTTTGATTTTTTCCAACTTATTAAAAAAAATGAACATGGTCTACATTGTTTTGTTCACTTGAATAAAAGACATTTTTGTATCGTACTCTGGGTTCTTGAAGACCACGCTGTCTTTTAACTTTATTTTTATTTTCTGCATATACTGTTGTTTATTCATTTCTTTACTCTTTGAGGCTGCCATTCTGTGTTCCTAGTGCAAAGTCTGCATTTCTGTGTCCTATCTTTAGTTGGTTACTACTTTATATTGTTGACGCTCTAGTCTTTTGTGCACTTGCTTTTGCTTCCACTGGTCATACTTGTTTGATTCAATTCACCTGTGTCTTGTTTCTCCCAGCTGCGTCCTCTCTCCCTAATCAACTTGCATAAGTATTGAAGCCCTCAGCTTTTCACTCTGTTGTTTTGTTTCAAGTTGTACACTTTGTTTGTCTACCTTGTGGCTTCCTGTACGTTAGTTTTGGATTCTTGGAACTTTAAAAAAAAAAAAATCAATATTATTATCTCTCTTCACTGTGGATTTGCCGCACTCATATTTAAGGTCAGTTTTCAGTTCATGGAGTTTGTCTTTCAGTCTGCAGTGTCGGGTTTAATGATAGTTTAACAGTCTCATGTGGCTCTTTGTATACACCACTGTATTACTAAATCCTGGTATTGTAGATACAACTATACATGCGTTTAAAAAGGCACATGCGTGCTTATCAGGGTGGACATCAAAAGCTGAAAATTCGGAACATCTGTCACGATCTAATTCAGATGAGTTTACTAAAATTGCAACTTGGTGTTGCACTATGACTTCATGGTTTGACAGTCTGTTAATCCCGCTTACTAGAAAAAGGCTCTTGGGATAATTACTCGGCTGTAGAGTTAAATGACTAAGTTTCTCCCACTGAACATACTGTATTATATGCAGCACCTACGCACAACCTCACCATCATTAGAGCCACGTAATTGCGCATTGATTTTTCCGGTGAGCATGCGACGTAAAGTCACGTGGGCATGCCGCGTGAGCAATCGAACTGAGTCTAAAGTTTTCATGTGCAAATTGAAGCGGGTGCTCTCCAATCATCAAAAGTAACAAAGTCATTGAACACATTTATACAGTTACCTTTACGTTTACCTACCATATATCACAGATTTGCTTTTTTTTTAGTACTATGCAAAAAGCAACCACAGAGCGACAGTCTGGGTCAATGGTGGCGGCGACGGCAAGGCTAAAGAAACCCTCAAGCGTTAGGCTAGCTCTGTAACGGAATATAACAAAAGTATGAAACGAAAATGTGTTCTTTGTTGCCGGACTGTAAGATGACAGTAGATACAATTTCGGCTCCTATATTTTGTCCGAAACTTTATATTAACGAATCTATTACTGTACTGGAAATAACGAATAGAATAAAATTCATTCTTACCTTATAATCGTGGTGCAGGCCAGTGCAGTGCATGAACTTGTGCCTTCTCCAGTGAATTCCGCTGAGAGTAACTGTAATGTCCCTCCTACTGTACATGACTTGTGAATGGTTACCTGAAGGGATGTACCACTGTGAGGGGGTGCTAGAATAGTCCAAGTGATCGCTGCTTTAATTTCCCGGTCAACTATACATACATTGCAAGTAGACATGATTTTATTAAAGCTGTTGAACTGTAACTAGACCATAAATCAGTGATAACAAAAGAACACTCAATCTATTTTCTCCGGTACTTTATACCCGCTCAGTAATTTAACGCTCAACTACAAATCAATGGCTTTTTTAATGGTGACCTGTAGGATTTACCACTGAAAGAGGCTCTTTGGATGATCGCAGCTTTGATCTCTGGTCATCTATAAATAGATGTTGTTTGTTGTTTTTCAACGTAGTTGTTGTCACCTGGTCGACTACAAATAGATCAAATATCAATGACAAAAACAACGTTAAATCAACATTATTACAAAGTCCCTACAGTGTAGTACAATGTAGCCTAATCCGCTAATGTAACAAGTGTGATAAAACCGTATTTTCAATAATATAAAGTGGCCAAATGAAGTAACATATTAAAGACTTTATTACCATGCCTCACCTAAAATGGCATGTTGGCAACATTCCTAACGGACCAAGGTTAGTATGACCTTTTTTTTTTTTTTTTTCACTTACTACAAAGCTAACATGTAACATGTGCTTAAAAGGACAAAGTAATGTTTCACAATCATGGCTTAGCTTTTAGGTAGCAAAGTCAAACAGTAATTGAGGTTAACTAGGGTACTTGCAGTCAAATGTGGTGTTTTTTTTGTTGGTGCAGAGATTTCGCATCCATTCACTTGAATGTTGTTTGTCGCATTATAGCTTGATTGAGACAACACAAATATGAGGTTGACTGTGATTGGTTACCACAAATTCGGATCACAGGTTGTGTTAAGGGGTGGAAAAAAAAAGTTCAGTCTTGCCGATCCAATCACGAACAACGTACCTTCTCCCGCCGTATTTTGAATTTTCGGGATGCTATATATATCTGCCCAGCCTTTTGGCGGACTTTTTATGGACAATCATGTCTGAACGCATCGCTGCGTTTCGACGGAGAGTCAATGATATCAGAGACAGAATGAATGCCCAATTTAACCGCTACTTAATCAAGATGACGGTGAAGAGGGACTTCTCTTCTACAAAGGTGAAACGCTTTGGTGGTGGTTACTATATTGGCAAGCTTCTAGCTTTGCGCCTTTTTGTTCTTGCCAAAAAAAAAAACCTTTACGTTTTTAAATAATAAATGGCTCGTTAACTAATTATCTGTTACAATTCAATCCACAGCATTTAACAAATTCTGTAATCATAAAATCTCTCCTAGGTTGACGATTTCAAATGACAATCATTTTAATCCTCTTATGTGCATTTATGCATAAGGATTTTAGTTTATAAATGTAGCATATCCCACGTTTTCTGGGAGCATTTAATTTGCCAGACAATCGGAAAATGCATGCAATAAACACCGATATGCTGAACATTCATGCCTTACTCGGAGTGTGTGGTGTTTTGTTTTGTTGGGGGGGGGTCTCTGTGTCATATTAGTTTGTGACTTAACTTATCTCATGGTCTAATGATAGCTTTGGAGTTTTCCGCCAACAGCACGGGGGTGGACCAGTGCGCAGGCCAAGAGGCGGGAGAACCAGACATCGCCAGTTAACGCTTTAAGGTGTCAGTACTAAGGAATCCGACACTGACCCACTACCGATCTCATAGGGGTAATCTTTATTTTAAGATTAATTATTTGGAGTGATGGTTTTCAAAAAAAAATTGCATCATGGTGTCATTTGTTTACAAATTGTAGAATTTGGCATTAGAGATTTAGCACCTTTGTAATCGTTATTTCCTTGCACCAATAAATTGATGTGGAGACACTACAATGTGACAATTTTCCGTTTTTAGGAAAGTTCTAAATAACATTGCTAGCTAACTTGGTTTAAATTTGTTTACAGATGCCACTCCTGCTACTCGGGTGTCGTTCCTGTAAACCTCAATGCCGCTGAATTCAGGCAGGCACTACGGGACAATATTGCAGACATACCTTTGCAGTTCGATCTATGCAAAGTGAATGGACAGCGGCTCATTCTTCCTCTTGAAGAGGAGACGCCCAAGAAATTAGAGCAAGAAACCTACTGGGTCGCTCCAATCTTTATATCCGTCCAAAGGTATTCAAATGTTCCACTGGGGTGGCTGATATGGCATAATTGTCACTATTACTGTAACTCAGTGGCTCTCCAGTCACCCTAATATTGTATAAGCCATCTTTAACATGTCACTGCTCAGAATAGTAAATGCTGTGATTTCCCCAAAGGATTTAAGACATTCATCTGATCACTATGCCAGATGGCATAGTGCCCCGTCAGTTGAGTCACTGTTAATAACAGAAATGCAGTAGAGCAAGCTTGAACTGTGGTTCAATGGTTTTTGTTTATGGGCTGATGTGCATCTTTCATAAAACAATTGTGTGTAAAGATTTATATTTTTTTTCATTTTGTTATTGTAATCCCAGTTTCCTGGGTTTTGGTGTTCTGGGTTTTTCATTCTTTTGTAATGTCCTTATCCTTTCTTTTTTTCATTTGTTGTTCAGTTTCATTTATATTTTAATACTCTGTTTTAGATTACAGAAGCCAATGACGACTCAACTGGTGGAGAAGTGGTGCAGTCTGAAATGGCAATGTAAGTGTTTGACCACTGCCTTTGGACTGTAGCACTATAAATGCATTACATCCTCTCATCATCAATATTTACCATATTGCAGTGTGCTGCATGACACAGAGACACCTGACCATGGCAGGCACAATGTACAGGAGCCAGAGGTTATCAGGTAAATGGCACTGTTTGTTTATGAGTTGGAATTTTAATCTTAAAATATTGCACAAATTTTATTTTTTGGTAAAACTGTTGTACAAACTAATTCTCATTATTATAACTTGGATCATTTTGTGTAGTCTAGATCAAGAAATATCTGCGTTGGGGTCCTGTTCCTGTTATTAAATATTACTGCTATTCCTTTGCAGTGGTCTGCATGAAAACCATACAGCTAATTCTAGTAGGCCTGGTCTCCAGGAACCAGAGGTTAACAGGCAAGTGGTAGTTGATGAATAACGTGCCAAAACTGAAGTGTAAACTGTAACTTATTGTCTATTTACCTATGGTGTGTGTTTTATAAGTACAATATAACGGGTGAGACCAGCAAAATTAAAAATTTAAAGGTTGCATGTATTGAACAGAGTACATTTATGTACTCTGACTATAGACCAATGGTTTAATTGCCTCATTTTGTTTCTGTTTTGCTTTTTCACATTTTTGAGATTTGTTGATGTCGTGATATTGGCATTTTTAATTGCTGACAATGCATCGATAACACTTTAGTCATCCTGACCATTCAGACACTTGGAACTACAGATCACCCAAAGTATTCCCAGTAAACAGTTCTGTGTTTACAAATTTCAGTGTAATTCCATAAATGGACACTGTAGTGGCAGTTCCTTATGTTTCCCAAAACATCTAACAAAAAATATACAGAAGACACTGCTGCCCTGTGATAATCTTTTGTACGCAGGCAAAACTGCACTGTCCAAACTTGAAAGTTGCATTGTATAGTTTATTGATCCAGTTTGTAAACCAATAACAAGATCTATTTTTGTTGCTTCATGCTGCTTGTCTCAAATTTAAAAACAAAACAAAAAAAACACACAAAACCATTGGCCTATCCCAGTGCATGCTGGTCCTATACCAGTCTCTTAATTTATCAAAATGGCCCTGAAGTTCTTCCTGGCTGACTTGACAAGATAAACAACAAAACGATGAAGTGAGTATTAACCTACAAATAAAAATTAATTAACCCCAAAATAGAAGTAAACTAACAAAACTTTACATTTTAATATTTTGAAATTTGTTAAAATACAAATGCTCCAACACATGTAATCAAGGACCACGTGGCCATTTTAAGTGGCTGTATCTGTACAGTAAAAGAATCTGATTTCACATTATCAGATGAGTCAATACATTTCAATATGTATACATGATATTAAAAAATCAAATGCATTTGTGTTCTGTTTAGGGAAGAGTTTTACATCGACTCTGCAGAGTCAGAAGTATCAGACCTGGATGAGGCTGTCCTGGCTTCCCCTGAACAAAATGATTCACATGTATGTGTCATGAACAACACCGCCAGAACTGCTGTGGATGTTTTTATGTAGTCGTGACACCTCTCTCTCTTCCCCCCCCCCCCCAACCCCCCTCCTTCAGGATGAGATGGACCTTGCTACTGTCCTGAAAGACTTCCAGGAAACGCATCTTGACACCAGCAATTATTGTACAGTAATAGCCCGACGAAGGAAAATCCTACATAGTGCCTGCATGGCACTTTCAAGTCATATTTTGCCTGGCATAAATTACCAAACATTGAATTCGTTGGTGAAATGGCCGATGATTATGGAGGCCCAAGGCGGAATTTTTTCGGTAAGCAAAAGTCCCATCTCTCCCACACAATAATAGAATGCGTGAATGTGTGTTTTGTTGTTATTGCAAAGATGAAATCACAATTTGACTCAATTTTTTTTTTTTTCTACCTTTTCCTGCAGCTTACTTATGGTCGAAACTCAGAATTCCCTAGGGATTTTTGAGGGGAGCCTGGCAGTCTGCTGTTCAGTTATAGCCAGCAGTTGCTGTCAAGCAACAAGTTTTATATGGCTGGTAAACTGATTGCTTGGTCGATAGCACACAATGGGCCAGGGCCACGGTGTATCAATAGACACCTGTTCTGTTTGATGTGTGGCCAGAAGACATCTCTTGATGACTTTGATGTCGAGGTCTTCATGGACGATGACATTAAACAGAACATAGAAAAGGTAAAGCTGTGTACATGCTGAGGTGTAATTAAATTCAGTGAAACACAATGCATAGCTTGACTCATCAGTTGAATGTCTCAAAATGTAAGTCAACTAGTGAATGCTTCAAACGTATGTATTTATGGAGCTGCCTGATTTTCAAGGTTTCCAACTGCAGCACCCCAGAAGACCTGGCAGACTTGAAAAGTCACCTTGGGGACTGGATTGCAGGCTGTGGTATCCCTGACATCTACACTGCCACACTACTTGATGTTAAGAGGATAAGGGGCGAGATTGTATCTCATTTTATGCTTTCACAGGTGAGAATTTGTTAGAAAATTACAAAGTAGTTTGCTGGTCAGTGCTCGTCTTCCCATTGTGTTCCCCCTAATAGTTAACACTTAAACAAATCAATCTGCTGAATTGATATTGCAGTTAAGGTAGTGTTGAAATTGACAAAACAAGCCTTTTTCTGTTTTGTTTGACTGTTTTGCTATGTGGTATGAATTGAGAGTACAATCTGTGGTCAACAGGGTTGCCAGCATGATTCAACAGTTTGTTGCCGGTATGGACTCGTGTGGTCAATTTGGCAAATGGTGAAGAGATGCTGAAGCAGTTCCTTCCTGTATTTACAAATGCAGGAAATAAACTTACAAGGAACAGCTTCCAGGATCTCTTCACCATTGGATGGAGTCCAGCTGGAAGTAACAGACGTGAAGAAGAGGAAGCCACCATCTTTCAGTGGGAATGGTGGCTTATGGCCATTCAGGGTGAGTACATAGAATACAACACATGTCTTGGTTCTGTTTGAATTGCTTCAGGCATCTCATGTTAAATACAGTGTCCACAATACAAAATACAGACAACTAAATCTAAACAACACCTGGGTGCAATGAAACCTTTGAACTTTGCAAAATCCACACATTCTTACAGCATATGGGGAAGTTTTGATTATTTTACCTTTTAGGTAAGTTATTTTAAAGGAAACGACCTACAAATATTTTTGGAAGATTATTTCTTCTGTCATTTCTACCAGATCTTGGTTGTTGAGACTGATAGGATGTAATTTGATTTTCATTGTGATTTCTGTTAACACGTTAATTTTATTACATGACCACAAACTTCTCTTAACACTAAAATATTAAATATTTATATTACATATTTGTATTTAAATTAGTAAAATTTATGATTCAACTGTATTAGCACATCTGAGATTAAGGAAGTGTGTTTGCAGTGTTTAAGACAGGTCTCACCTTTCAAATTGTGTTATTCTGTCTCTTTGAGACAACGGTCATTTGTTAATTAGATGCACTGCCTAAATTGAAGCTTCAGGTATTCCATTGACTATAAAGACACCTCATGTATATTAGTGTCCTAGGTAATCAAGTGGTGCAATGACAACACCCATGCAAATGTGACGTCACTAGAAAGTCAACAATGTACTTTTGCAAGGACAGAATGAATAACTTGTTTTTAAAACATACACATTGCATAAACAGTCCTTGACATATAGGTCAGACTCGGAGGACCAAAATTAATTTCCTGTCTTAGGAGGGCAGGATTACTTTAAGTAATTTTTTTTATTATACAGTGCTTTGCAATGTTGGTTTTGCCTAACAACCTGTTTTGGACTCCAAAATAGTCATTAATGCAACTGCTCTACAGTCAGTGTAACTGATTATAAATCTTTGATTCATGAACCTATACATTGCACCTTATTTACTAGTTGTATGTATTTCAACAGAGCAAGAGGTGGACAACACGTTTGAAGAGCTGCTGGTCTTCATAACTGGGGCTGACTTACTTCCACCACTGGGGTTCCCACAGTCCTGCAACATAGACTTTTACGATCAGGAGCGGGGATGCGGCGCATCCCATACGCATCAACGTGCAGCTTATCCCTGTATCTTCCAAGAGGTGTTGCAGATGAAGATCAATTTAAAGATCTTATGAACGATGCATTAAAAGGATCCCTTGGATTTGGAAAGGTGTAGCTGCATACATGAACTGATGCTGGGAAGCTATGGTTAAAACCTGTGGCCTTTTGGGATGAAGTTATTGTAAGTGTTAAATGGGATTGCTCCTGGCACTCAGGCTTCTTAAAGATTTTACATTTTAAGTGTTTTTACAAATGACTATTCATTGTGTATATAGTTGTATTTATGGTCCAGTTAAGACAACTGGGGTATGCATGTATCAAGCCATGCAAAATAAGTGGTGTTCAGAAAGTTTACAGTATTGGAAGGAAAATGACAATTCATCTAGAAATATTAGTTTGAAAGTTTGTTGTGGATTGTTTGTTCAATTACAGTACACTGCATAGTGTGGGTTTTGTTTTTAATTTATTTTTTTTTCAAGATGTACAACAGATGCCAAACTTTGAACTGAAAGACATTGACTGTTGTAAAATAAAATATTATAATGTCAGTTCTCATGGTGTCTTGTCTGTTTAGAAATTAAAGTTGAGGCTTACCTGTTACTGTCCAATACTGGTATTGGGTTCCATTGACAAGGGCTATGTAGTACAATTATGTGCTTAAGTCAAGGTAAATGGTTCAATGAATTTACCCTCATCGGTTCTCAAACCAAGAACTCAAGAATCAACTCAGACTTAAAAGTTACGCATTCATTTTAATGCTTTCAAGAACAAAGCAGTTTTAACAAACTGACTTTAAACTTTGGTGTTAACTCTGAGATTGGCATCTGGCCTTTGACTATAACCTGGTTAAAAATCAATTTGAGGACTCTGAACATGTGTCAGTGTTGACCGTGATATTATTTGGGTTAAACTGTTCGTGGGGGGAGTTTTATGGAAACATTTAAGACTTCTGCCTAATTTTACATTTAAATAGTTTGACATGAACTTTGTAGTGAATTATGTAAATGTGGTAGAATTATGTAAGAGATAATGGCTGTAAAGCTATTGTTTTTGCAAAAATAACATCAAGATAAACACTGGCATTTAATTATGTTTTATACATAAAGGCACTAACTGTAATTAACAAAGTAAAGAAAATGATTTGTTAGACTCAGTTTGTTGGTGAACGATGCTTAAAAAGTGTGTAGCAATTGGACAGTCAATCCAGTGATTGCTTTGCATTTTCTATGGTCACGGCTTACCTTCATTAGTCATTTTGCTGTACGTGGCAATATATTTAGCTAAAGTTCCTTCTGCTTGTTTAGGTTTCTCCCTGTGTTCTAGGTTCATTCAGCCCAACCTCAGGAAACTTGTCTGCTTGCCTACTGTCATCTCTACAAGCCCCTCATATTCATACTGTCTGACTCTGCTGATAAGGAACCAAAATCGCTGAAATGAAGTCGCTTTCTAGCCTATATTTTTAAGCCTGTTCATCCAAAAAGGGATTACACAGTGGTGCATGTTTATAGATCAAACACTCTAAAATGAATGTTTTTCATTTTCACTAGTGTGTGCACAAAGGACACAGCCACAAGTGCTTCTACAGTGTTTGTTTTTACTTTTAGCTACAGGGTGGTTTAAATAAATGTCACACATGAACTTGTAATCTCTGAAAATAACGGGAAAAGGTGAGATTTGAAATGACTAACTTCAAGATACCTTCAATGCACTAAGTCGGAAGAAGAAAATTAACTCCCTTTAGCTGCTTAAAGCAAAGAGCTTGAAACAGAGGAAGTGAGTTGTCTTTGTAGAATGTGTGCCAGGTCTATTGAGTTAAGGAAAAAAAGCCAGATCAAAATATGTTCACAATTGTCTACTGACAGATGTAAAATGACATAAGGGAATGCCACATATTTCTCTTCTTGTGGTTTCCAAAAAGAATTTTAAAAGAGGCAATACACATGACATTTTTCTACTTAATTTACGTGTGTGTGCCATCCAGAGGAAATACCTCATAATCAGAATCGCGTTTATTGGCAAAGTATATGCACAAACACATACAAGGAATTAGGTTCCGATTGAGGGCGCCTCTCAAGCAAAAAATGTAAAACACAATCCATCTATGTGTATGGACATGCATAAATACACATGCACATATGCACACAGGTGTATAAACTAACAATATAATACACAATCTAATTCTTTTATACAGAGATTACAGAAGTTAATACCAAAGACTGCAGTTGCAGTCTAGCAGTGTGACAGTTCAACCACTTAGGAGGGAGATGGCGAGGGAAAGAAAATGTTCCTGTGTCAGGTGGTCCTGGTTTGAAGGCTTCTGTACCGTCTGCCAGAGGGCAGCAGGTCAAAAAGTCTGTGTCCAGGGTGTGAGGGGTCTGTGATGATTTTCCTTCCCGTTTCCTGGTTCTTGAGAGGTGCAGGTCCTGGATGGAGGGCAGGGGTGCCAATGATCTTTTCTGCTGCCAGTACAGTCCACTGCAGCCTGCTCCTGTCCTGCTTAGTGGCTGCTTCATACCGGACTGTGATGGAGGAGCACAGGAGAAACTCAATGACTGCAGTGTAGAACTGGTGTAGATATGGTGAGGGGAGGCAGTGTTGAGGGATATCTCCACAGTCTTAAGCGTGTTCAGTTCCAGCTTGTGCTGACTACACCAGAGTACAAGCTTCTCAACTTCCTGCCGGTGTACAGACTCAACACCATCTTTAATGAGGCCAATGACGGTGGTGTAAAACTGCATATCAGGTTATTTTTCAATGCATGTTGAAGGGGCAAAATATTCCTGAGATGCTGTTAATAATATTACAATTGAAGGCTATTATACAGTGGTATTACTTTAAACTGAGTAAAATGGTATTTTGATAAAAGTTAAGGTCTCCGTTTGTTTCAGAAAAAGCATTCTGTCATTTATTTGCTTTTATTATTTATTCATATGCCCTCCGCGGACCATCTCTGCACTGCGTGGGTGATTGGTGGCTCCGTGCACAAGTGCTGCACACAGGGACAAGGTGCACTAGGTTACGATCAGATCTTCCCTGGGCAGGAGAGGTGATGAACTGTATGCCACTTTTTCATTGGCATACATTAAGTACAATGTTTTATTGCCTACGGTGGGGCAGGTCACATACTGGGTGAAGGTGGGCAGTGTGGAGTCCAGCGAGACATGATTAAAGTCCCCTGATATTAGAAGAAGAGCTCTCGGAGATTGCGTCTGCAGTCTGCGGACCACAGAGAGTCACAGGCTGCCTCCACGGATGCTAACGGCTAATAGCTCAATGTCTCTGTTGCAGAGTTGTTCTTTCACAGCAATGTGCCCAGGGATACCACAACTGTCTTTAACAAACACTGCCCAGTCCCCTCCTTTCCTCTCACCGCTGTCTCTGGTCTTGTCCGGCCGCAGCAGCTGGAAGCCGGGCAGCCTACTCACAGAGGGAGTACCGGGCAGTGTCGGGGTACTGCCACTGTGACCGGGTTAGCGTCATTAGCTCCTCAATCATATCAGGAGCGATCTCACGTTTACAGTGATTACAGGAAGGAGAGATGGTGTGTAAGGTGTCCTTCTCGGGAGACATCACCCCGTCTCTTCCCTCACTGGGGACGTAGGGTCTGTCTGCCGGTAGCGCAGCTGCAGGGCGCAGCGCTAACAGCTGATCCCTAACGTAAACAAAGGAGCCATGCGCCGAGTGTCTAAATACGGGTGAAAAAGAGAAGACAAAAGAAGAGAAAAGTCAACATAACTAGCACGGAGCGGTAATGCATGACGGCAGAATCTGATTGCTAAGACATAAGTTAAAGGTTAAGAGAAGTAAAGAGGAAAATAAGAAAGAAGCTCAGAAATTAGCAGAGCTAGCGCTGCTCATTACCTGTTAGCTGCCATAACAGGTATCACAGTTAAGGTTTCAGAAAAAGTATTCTGTCGTTTGTTTGCTTGATCATGCCTTAAACACATCAAAATGCATAGTGGGATTATAATACAAGTCAATACTGTGACAAGCACTGGTACTGAATAGGCAATCACTTAGCAGCAAGGTGAATCGGTGATGCATTAGTGTGGTCTGCACTTCCTCTTCTTTGATTGGGTGAAATGAGTTGAAAGTAATTGGATGAGGGAACCATGGGGAGTGCCCTGCATAATTTCAATAAAACGCCGTTTTAAACGCCGTTACAGCTGGCACAGAACGCCGTAAAAACGCCGTCTTTATGCATCTTTGAACGGCGTTTTCTGCCGAGTGGCGTAAAAACGGCGTTTCCGTGTGTCTTTGAACGCCGCTTTTACGTCACTCGGATGGTGCGTTCAGGGCGCCATGTGAGAGTCGGAAAAACGGCGTTTGTCGAAACAGAACGCCGTTTTTTTCGGCGTTTTGAATAATTAAACGGCGTTTTTTACGCCGTTTCTTAATCAAACGGGTTAGAAAAGTGGCGAATTTTGGCACTAATGGCTTGCCATACAAATCTGCCTCCGAATTTTCGCTTGACGCGCAATCGCGTGTCATCGCGCTCTTTCCATTGACTTTACATGTAAACCTGACGCTCTGGCCGCCTCTATCGCGTTCGGTGTGAACACACCGTACGAGCCGTTTTGTGCTTGACACATTATCGAATGTTACGTTGTGTGTGTCATGGATACTGTTGACTCCAAATCTCCTGACCACTATGTTGATCTGAGACAGCAAGACCGAGACAGTGAGAACAAGACAAGATAACTGGAGTTTGAACTTGTGGTCTGCACACTTTAATGGTGTATAATCAGTGTTGGGGAGTAACGGAATACATGTACCGCCGTTACGTATTCAGAATACAAAATATGAGTAACTGTATTCCGTTACAGTTACCGTTTAAAAAGGTGGTATTCAGAATACAGTTACTTTGTTGAAATAAATGGAATACACGGCGGTACTTTCCTGTTTCATATTGTCGCGGGTCAGGATTGTTTGGGTTTGTTTGACAGCTACATTCTGTTGTTCCAGGCGGCAGCGTTACGGTTGCCATGGTTACAGGGTGACGCGCTCTCTCTCTGCGTGTTTCCTGGGTGAGAGAGCTTTTTTGTTGTTGTTGTTGTGCTAAGCTAAAGGCAGAATGCTACAGGCATAGCTCTAAAGCATGTAGCCTGATGGGCAGTGTAGTCCGTGCTGCAGCGAGAATGGGCTGCCATACCCATTATGTGTCTCTGTGAGCGAGGGAGGAGAGAAAGGAAAAGTCCGAGCTGTCACGGAGCAAAAACGGGAGCTGGAAGCATGTAAATATAATAATAACCCCTGCAGCCAAGAAGAGTGCCTGAGGAGCCCATTTGTAAGTAAGCTATTAAGACTCAACTGTACACTGTGTTCGTGTTTTCCTCCGGAAAAATAAGTTCCGTTGGAGCAGCCTTTCAACGCCTCTGTCTCCCGCAAGCAAAGTTGACCCAGACAACAAAGTAAAGCTAGTTTTTCGCTACCAGCCCGACAGGGAACCGGACGTATTAGCCAGAGGTCCCTTTACTACGTTTCGTACTACGTACCTTCAGTAACAGTAATAAATCACAGCAATAGGACATTCATGTAGTTGTAAACAGCATGATAATATATTAAGTATTCCAAAGTATTCAGAATACGTTACTCTCATTGAGTAACGTAACGGAATACGTTACAGAATACATTTTAGGGCATGTATTCGGTATTCTGTAGTGGAATACATTTTAAAAGTAACCTTCCCAACACTGTACTGTATAATATTATATTATGGTTAATATAATATGTCTGGCCATGGAGCACTGAGCCTGCTGTGTGTGTCTGTCTCTGGTCCTTCATCCATTATTGTGGGGGGAAAAAAACAGTGTTGAAACCAAGACTGAAATTAATTATTTATTAAAATAGATATTTGCATATTGATCAACACAGCAGCGAGTTTTCACACAGCATTGATACCAAAAAGGGAAAATATCACCACTTTTATCTCCATGTGGATACAATCTTTGTCTGTTCTAATGGTGGGGAGTTTTCTTCTCACAGTCACTAGGCATAACAAAGACAGACAAAGTGCCTAATGACCATGAAAACATCTGACAGTTGGCTGCATTGGGGTTTTTTATTGTTGTTTTTTTAATCTCCACACACACTAGATGATGTTAGAAGCTAAATCAGATGAAACACAGATTTTCCACCACATTCAAATAAAAAGAGGTGTTTCCCATATCATTTGGACATCATTCCTTTGGACAACATGGATGTAGTGAGAATTACTTACAACAAAAGAGATCACTAAACTCACATAGACACAAAACAGGCCTAAATACACCCTTGAATATACTCACAACACTGCTGAGTGCACTCTTGGTGATGCTGTGTACTTGTAACCAGCTCTGAAAACTTTTACTGAACACACTTAAAAAGCCAAAGTTGGTCTGTGTGTTCACTTCTGTCTCACAGTCTAAGAAAGAGGATTTGAAATTATCAGATTTACATCCTCCTTACAAATAGAGACATCGATTATGGTCCATTAGATTAAACCAAAGAACTAACGAATAAACATCATTTAAGAAAACTCCAGAAGACTGGGCCATGGCTGGTCTCACTATAGAACAACAACAGAGTCAACTGCAGACTTTGCTGCTTTACCCCAATTTTCTCAAGATGCTTTTCCATCTGCTTTTTAAACAAGTTTTGTAATATCAGTTGGATATAAAAGACAGTTAATAAATATACATTAATAATACAACTACTACTACTAAACACTACTGTGTCCTAAAAGGGAAAAGATTAAAAAAACTAAAAACTTAAAAAAAATTTTTTAGAGCATCGAAAGAAAAAATCTTGATCTACATTATCTATACTTGCAGCTTCTTAAATTTAACATTCGGGATTATTCACTGTAGGCCCAGAAATCAGAGCCAGCTCATCAGATCCAAGTGTGACATCAGCTGACACTCTTTACTGAAGATTCCATCTGAACTCTGTGGAGCCTGATCTCAAGGTTTTTAAGTCTGACTCTGAAACCAGAAGAGGATCTTTCTGTCTCTGCAGATTCATTGTGATCCAGGGATTTCAGTTCTGCATGCTCACACTGATGTTTGCAAAGAGCAGATAATGAAGTGAATGTTTTTGCACATTGGTAACAGTGAAACGATCTATTTACAGCGTGGGATCGTTTGTGTTCAGAGTATGAACTGACATTCCTGAAGTTCTTGTCACACTGGTCACAGCTGAAGTTCCATCTAATGTGTGTACGTTCATGAAGGTTACGACTATTTGAATGTGAGAAGCTTTTGTTACAGTGTCCGCACTTGTATGGTTTCTCTCCTGTGTGGATTCGTATATGCCCTTTAAGCTGACTTGCACTAGTAAAGAATGACCCACACTGATCACAGAGGTGCTTTTTAACCCCACTGTGAATGAGTTCGTGTTTTTTTAATGTACTTGGAATGGGGAAGCCTTTCCCACATTCTTTGCAGTAGTTCATTTTGTCTCCAGTGTGTCTACGTTGATGTCTTGTTAGGCACTCTTGATGATTGAAAGTTTTTCCACAAAGGTCACAGCGAAACGCTTTCCCACCACCACAGTGACGACAGGGTTGAGAACTGGATCCATCTGTGTCGCTCTGCTTCTAAACAAAGACACAAAGACAGTGTAAGTCACGGAATTCCTTCAACATTTTTATCCTGAACATCGCCTGAAACAAAGAGAATCTCTGCCAACCTCCAATTACCTTTTACTGTTTACCTTGTAAAATTCAGCTTACTGGACTACAATTACAATAAGAGTATTGTGACTAGAAAAGCAGTTATTTAGTTGTTTTTTATGATCATGAAAGACAAAAATAATAACTGAAATTAAAGTCTGATGAACCTCTCAGCACTACCTTTCCATCCATTAGAATTACTAACATGCTAACACAATTTAATGAGCAAAGTTGTTCAAAACAGTCAGGCTAAAATAACAACACAAAATAAGAAAATATATATACATACCTCACAGTAACTACACTTGTAGCGTTTCTCTCTGGTGTGAATCTGTTGGTGGACTCTCAGGTAACGTGGAGCTTTAAAAGTTTTATCACACAGGTCACATTTATAAAGTCTCTCCTCAGTGTGGCTAAACATGTGGTATTGTAAGTGTGTGGCTGTTTTAAACATTTTGCCACACTGATCACAGCAGTAAACATCCTGTCCAGTGTGAATGCGTAGGTGTCTATTTAGGTAACTTTTAAAACTAAAGGTTTTACCACAAATGTCACAGCTATATGCCTTAATCCCAGAGTGGATAATTTGATGCTTCTTTAACTTGCTACGATAAGAAAAAGCCTTGCCACACTGATAACAGCTGTATGCTTTAACTCTACTGTGGATGACCTGGTGCCTTTTTAAGTGTCTAGGCTCAAAAAAAGACTTTCCACACAAGTCACAATTGTACGATTTAACTCCAATGTGGATGAACTGATGGGTTTTTAAATGTCCAGGCTGAATAAAAGACTTTCCACACAAGTCACAGCGGTACGGTTTAACTTGAGTGTGGGAAAGATGGTGTCTTTTTAAGCTTCCAGGCTCGCTAAAAGACTTTCCACACAATTGACAGCTATACGCTTTAACTCCACTGTGGATGAATTGGTGTGTTTTTAAGTGTCCAGACTGGTTAAAGGACTTTCCACACTGATCACAGCTGTATGGTTTAACTCCACTATGGATGAGTTGGTGTCTCTTCAATTGTCCAGGCGCAGTAAATCCCTTTTCACACTGATCACAGCTGTATGGTTTAACTCCATTATGGATAAATTGGTGTCTCTTTAATTGTCCGGGACGGGTAAAAGACTTTTCACACTGATCACAGCTGTATGGTTTAACCCCACTGTGGGTGAGTTTGTGTGTTTTTAAGTGTCCAGACTTGGTAAAAGACTTTCCACACTCAGCACAGCTGTACGCTTTAACTCCACTGTGGATGAGTTGGTGTGTTTTTAAGCTTCCAGCCAGGGTAAAAGACTTTCCACACAAGTCACAGCTGTACGCTTGAACTCCACTGTGGATGAGTTGGTGTCTTTTTAAGTGTCCAGCCGAGGTAAAAGACTTTCCACAGAAGTCACAGCTGTAAGGTTTAATTCCACTGTGGATGAGTTGGTGTTTTTTTAAGTGTCCAGCCGAGGTAAAAGACTTTCCACAGAAGTCACAGCTGTACGCTTGAACTCCACTGTGGATGAGTTGGTGTCTTTTTAAGTGTCCAGCCGAGGTAAAAGACTTTCCACAGAAGTCACAGCTGTAAGGTTTAATTCCACTGTGGATGAGTTGGTGTCTTCTTAAGTGTCCAGCTGAGGTAAAAGACTTTCCACAGAAGTCACAGCTGTAAGGTTTAATTCCACTGTGGATGAGTTGGTGTCTTTTTAAGTGTCCAGCCGAGGTAAAAGACTTTCCACAGAAGTCACAGCTGTAAGGTTTAATTCCACTGTGGATGAGTTGGTGTCTTCTTAAGTGTCCAGCCGAGGTAAAACCCTTCCCACACTCATCACAGCTGTATTTTTTCTCTCCCTTTCTTCTGTGAGGTTTGTCGGCCTCCTGAGAGCGCTGACTTCTCGCTCCATGTTGGTCCTGCAGTGACAGAGATACAGAGGCAGTGAGTGAAATGCAGTCGTGGAACAAACTGAAGCTGACTCCATTAGTGGAATCAAAGAAAACAAAAGCACTGTGGGAAGGTGTGTTACCACCACCTTCTGGTGACAGTATCACATTACAATGATGTGCTACAATGAGAGTTGGAATGCAAATGACATTACTGAGGAAATATTGATCACGGGAAAAAATCTTTTACTTCATAAAAATTGTGAGTTCAACTGATGATATTTTTTTTCAATGTGTGCTGATAAAATATGATCTTTGTATTTTCTTGTAACTTTTGTGTGTGATATATTTGTCCAAGAGGGCGACTGGACGAATATATTATTTATTTATTTGCCCATGAGTAAGTTTGGTAATAATGATGGAGCTAATAGAAGCAGTAAACAGAAAAAAACATAATAGCACTGTTTTATAAGCACCGTTTTTCATCTGCGAGCAAATGAACCATCCTCAGAGTGCACCCAAATGCTTTTTGATGGAGCTGCAAAAGCTGGTGATAGCCTAGCATACTCAGCCGGATGGTGAACATCTACATGCTTGTGCAAGTTAATCATGTTTGAGTACTTTGCTCAAACTATACATCTGCACAAGCGGCACACCACCTTGGTTACATTCTGTATGTATGAAGGAGCCCGGGATGGAAAAGTTAAAGCTGCTGTTAACAACCAGCTGTGCACACAGTTTCAATAACAGTGTAACTGTGATATTTTTCTCACCTTTTGTGTTGAAGTCATTGTTTCCTCTGTAGTGGCTGAGCTGAGTCCAAATGGCTGAAATTGTTCCTCTGCTGCTCCACCAGACTCTCCTCCTCCTGTTACTCAGCTGGGACACAAAAAGTATAGACATGTATTTTATCCCTGACAAGAAGAAGCAGAGCAAATAAACATTACTACACTCCTCAGCGACAACAATATCTGAAACCCCAGGAGCAACTACAAAAAGAAAGTTATCAGTTGCCTAAAAGAAATTGAAAGTGGAAAAGCCCCTAACTGCCCTGCATACCACCACCTTTACCCAGGGGATGCTACACCCTGTATATATGGACTTCCATAGATCCACAAAGAAGGAGTCCCACTCAGACTCGCTGAAGGGCAAAGTTCAAATTAATGTTGTTTATACATCGCCAAATCACAACAACATGATTATATTAGATTTATATCAAATTATATCAAATATGACAAAATGTGGATTTTACAGCAGCAACAATATTGTATCTCTACAGTATAAATATTCAATAAGCTTTCTGCCAGCACAGAGTGATTAGTCAAACAAATTGGATCATCATGAATACTTTATTTTATATTTATACTTTGTTTTATTCTTGTTACTTTATTATTAAAGCACTAGGAATAAATAATAAGGGGAGTATTCTGGAACAGCACCATGATGCAAACTTGTGGCCATATTATATACAGTACCCTGGAGAAAGTATAAAATGTCACTTTAAGTGCGTGTGTGTGTGTGTATGTTTTATGTATATAGATTTTTTTTTTAAATTATTACTCATTATATAATATTGTCCAGATATGCACTATAAGGACATGAGTAGAAAATGGTGACAAGAGGAGCTGTGTGAGGCTGCTAAAGGCAGTGGATCAGTCACCAACTGGAATAAAAAGAGCACAGGTCACAATAACAGATGTGCCAGTTGTTGCATTGCAGAGGTATTCAAGGATAAAAACAATAATAATCACGGCTGCAATGTTTTAGTTCTATAATAATATATGTACAATCAGAACTGCCCCCAGCAAACATCTCACATGTTTACATCTGCGCTGTAACTGCAATAATTTAATCAACCGATTCGCACTACAACCTGGGTTTGCCTCTTATCTGTAGTTATTTTTATTTATTTTAATAACTGTATAGTACTGTTTATAGTAACCATTGTCCTTGATGTAAAAATGTAAGAAAGAAATTGTGTATTAGGGCTGTGCGATATGACCAAAATCTCATATCCCGATATAAGAATTCTATCGTCGCGATAACGATATAAATCACAAAAATGTAACATTTTCTGTAAATTCTGTGAATCTCGGGCAGCTCGTCTTGCGGGAAGTGTTTCCAGCTGCGCGTCATGCAGCTGGAGTCGAGTGTTTTACCGATGCATGAAACTATACATTTTTAGTCATAAGTTGTAACGGCCGCCGTTTTTCCTTGTGAGTATTTATTACACAGCGTGCTGCGGGGCAAAGCCTGTTCTAACATTTTAGTCTAAGGTTTATTTTTTTGCACCTGGCGGCTCTTTTTTACTTCTCATCCGTAAATAATCTGCTCTTTCATGTGATTCAGTTTATTTTGAAAAGTCTCAACAGGATCTTGAGCTTTATTGTGAAAGGTTTATGTGGAACATAAACAAGCGGACATGCGATGCTGTTACCATCGTTGTTGCTAACGACAACGCATAAAAACAGGCGCTTGTCCATCCGTAGTGTGGTTATATTAAATATAAGAGAAAGAGAGAACTTTAGGAAATTAATATAGCCACTACAGTGACCATCAAAACGATGAAAAAATATTGCCGTAAACAGTTTATTTTGCGACACCACGAAACAAACGATAGCGTAAAATGAAACGATAGACGTTTTTATATCGTCATCCGATATATATCGTTATATCAAACAGCCCTATTATGTATGTTTCTGTTCTGTGACCTGTTTGTTTGTATATGTGTCTTTCTGGCTGCTGTTACAACCAAATTTCCCCTTGTGGGACAATTAAAGGATTATTCTATTCTATTCTATATTTTTCTATCATTATTTTATTTTGGATTAATTTTGTTTAAACAGCTACCATCTCTCACAGCCCTGTTCTCCATGACTATCAGCAGCAGGAGCAGCAGCAACACCTCAACAGCAACGTTGTTCCCCATCAGGTAAAACGTGGGCTACGTTAGCTTTTTATTGTCCCCACCTGATGACAGTGATATAGTATGATGTTACTCCAAATTAGATTCTTGATGAATGTGTGTTGTTGTTATTCAGCCTGGTTCTATGTGCCCCTTTTTAAACTTTGATCCCTGTACGGTTCTGGTTAAAATTAAGTAAGGATGGCAGTCAAAACAGTGAAGCTTAGCTGAGCTAAGCTGTGATGTCATCAAGTCGTTCAAATTATAGAATGATCGTTATTCGGTTCTCAGGGAGGTCCGAAATCCTCAGTCAACTTGCGAAGTGCGGACTTGCGTACTTGAGTGTTGAGAAACGATCTATACAGTAACACAGATATGTAGCATCGCCAACTAGCGAGCAACAAGCCTCTTACACAGCGCGTATGCTAACAGCTAACCTAGCCAACGACTTAACAACAGAAGCTACAGTGATGTTGTATAAAACTCCAAGATGTTATAGTGCGTGCCTTTTAATTGTGCTGACGTGGTATTTACCTTACTTTAACGAGTCGTCAGGCGCAGTAAACACATCAGCAGTATACACTATCAAGGCCACACAAGAGCACCTGCCTGCAGCCACAGAGGAGCGCCATATTGCGACCTCCACACTAAACAGAAACACGTGACCTCCACAGTAACCGGAAACACGTAACTTCAGTTAAATCGACTTTGACAGCGAAACTAAATTGTCTTTTTGTTACTATTCATGCTGCTAATGAATACATTTGGTTCTAAGTGTTTTTTTTTAACACTCTGGGTTTGTTTAAAAAAATCACCATCCCTTCAGCTTGTTCGTGGCCAAAAGTGTCCATGTGTTATGTTTTTGTTTCTTTGCTACTTTTTCTGCATAAAGGTTTTTTCATAAAAATAAACTAGTCATTACTTACATTTACTTACATTTTTAATCATTCAAACACCTTTTTCTAGTACAATGCACTTGTTTGAAGACAACCTAAAAACTCACCATTTCACATATCAGCAGTGCTACTGGAAAACAGTGGTCCCTCACGGGGTTCACCTTTCACTGATTTTTTTTTTTTTTTTCGTTGAGTCGGTTTCCCTGGGTCTTTTCCCGTGTTGTGGTCGTGTGTCTTATTTTGAAAGAACTATTTACGCGTTACCATAGCGACCAGAGAGCGTCAAGAAGCAGAGAGGATGATGTTACTCTCAGTGTTGTTGGCACATTGCAGCAGGACGCTGCTAATAAAGGTACACAATTACACAGCCGAATTCGCGTTTATTATTATATTTACAAAATACCACAGTTTTTGTCTTTGTCTGTATCATTTTACTCTGTTGTATTTATCTGCAACACCTTAAAGGCCGTGCCGTGAAAATATTGTCTGACATTAAACTGGTCCGCGGTGCAAAAAAGGTTGGGGACCGCTGCTGTACAGTACAGAATGCTTTTAGCTTGTCGAATTTATATAAATCTGCCGACGAAATGTTTTGCATGGTTTCATTTTATAATGGAATTATGTTTCTATGATGGGTTGAACTTTAGGAGTGTTTAAACAAAAGAGAAAAGTGTGAAAATGTTACAGTTAAATTTTTTACTTTAAGTATGGACATGGAAACAAGTGAACAACATTTTATAATAAGCTTAATTGGAATTCTGTACACTGAAAAAAAAAAAAAACCAACAACACATAAAAAACACAAACAAACAGCCAGTGCCTTCATCTGTCCATTAAATGTCAAACATCGCATTGACCCGTAGTCCCTGCTCGTCAGCACATGCTTTTAAAAAGAGCTCCATGTCCTCTGCAAACTGAAAAACAAAGAGGAAGAAGTCTCTCTACACAAAAACACTGCAGATGACAGGCCAGGCAAATATCTATTGATCTGTTTGAATGCCTCCTCATCATAAGAGCCTTGAAGTTTTTTAAAAAAAGACTAAGACCACAGTGAGGGCGTTTCATTTTTATGGACTTTCCATAAGCAGCAGTATCATTCAGCACAGAGGGTAGAGCACATGAATGTTATACCGAAGATTCAGAAAATGGTTTAGATGCTGGAGACAAGACATCGAGAAGGAGACGAGGCTCAACGGGTTCAGTGGGGAGCAGTCCTGAATGCTGACATGACAATAATTGCCTTGCCACATCCCCACGCTGTATGACTCTCATGTAGGGCTGGGTATCGTCACTGATTTCTAGAATCGATTTGTTTCCGATTCACAAGGTCCCGAATCGATTCGATCCACGATCCGATTCGATTCAATTTGATTCGATTTGAATCTGGGAAATTTTGACAGTCAGAAATATTATAATTCAGATCAGTACATTTACATATTTTTGTATCTATAAAAAGGAAGCTGACACACGCAAGACTTTATCAAAGGTGTGAGGTCACAGCAGATGCCTTTGTGTCAAAGTAGCTGAAGATAAAACACAGAAAAACATGAAGGTGGTTTTCCTGGCCTGGGATTTTATAAAAATATTCTGCAGTACATCAAACACGAAAGAAAACCATTAATCAACATATGAACGTTACCTCTGACGTTACAGCGGTTTTATTAGAGACACGGTTAAGCGTTTTGCATTTTGCATAATTTTAAAAAGTTTAAATTTGTTCAGTATTGAACGGCAGAAATTAGGTTTTCTTTTCGGAAGTATGTAAAACGAAAAAAAAAAAAAAGGCGGCCAACAGCGCTGTAAACAACGGTAGACTTGTGCGTAACAAGCAAGAGAATAATGCAGAAAACAGATTTTTAGACGGGAAACTGTTCTTGAAGTACAGAGAGAGAGAGAGCTGTGCATGAAGTGTGATTTTATCGTGGTGGAAGCAAAACAGTAAAAGTCAGAGTGATTTCATGACGATGTTTATGTGAAGCGTAGTTTGGATCTTCTTTTGCTGCTGGTTCAGTCAATATTGTTTGGAGAGAGATCAAACTAACAGCTTCAGAATCAGCGCATAAAGGGCGTGAACACAAAGTGCGGACCCGCCGAAACATCAGAATCAGCGAGCTGTCGGCTTTCAGCCCCGACCATGTCCATGCCGTCAGGTGAGAAAGGCGACGTCTCACTGATTCTGATCCGCGGGTCCGTGCTTTGTGTTTACGTCTATGTGCAGAATCCGTGTACCTGCTCTCATTTACTGTCTTAGCTGTTTGGTGGTTGTTGAAATTTTGTGAGGTTTCACCTGAGATTCTGGCGTTTTGGGCAAAATAAATTTATATTAAAAAATCGATTCAGGATTTTAATGAATCAATTTCACGTTATCCAAGCCAGAATCGATTTTAATCAATGAATCGATTATTAAAACCCACCCCTACTCTCATGTTACAGACAGGGCAGTGAAAGTGCACTGGCTTATCATTTTGTCTGTAAGAGAGAAAAAAAACAACAACATGTAATTTAAATGTAGTTGTATAGAATGCAATCAGTTTATCTAACAATCAGATTGTACATATTAACAAAAATATCCAAGCCATCCTCAATAATGAAAGCAAAATGTTGTGGATCACAAGAGCTGTCAGGAAATGTGGTGAACAAGAAAAAAAATATTTAATGAAAACACACTTTTTTTCTCTTGCTGATGAATGCACTGAACTGTACAATGTGAAAAGCAACTTTTAAGTCAACAAAGAGACTGCAGAGGTGCTGAAAAGAAATGCATATTTATAACTTTAACTATGAGGTATATTTAATACCAACATACCTTTGAAAGGCAAGCAATTTTAATGTATCCATTTATATGCTCCTCAATCTTTGCCCTGACAGTAGGGCTGAGAGTGGGGCACAGAGGGCAGTGAAAGAGTCTTCTGCAACATGTGGTGCATTACTGCAATTCTGGCTTGGAGGCAGAATTCCAAATTGATATGAGCATCTAAAACAGAGAGAAATCAGATAAACACCATATACACATTTAAGTTCAGGTTTTAGCAGAAATAACACGTTACAGTTAGTATGTATGAGATTTGGGAGAAAATTCTTTATAAAAACATAATTTACAAGTTTTATTTGTGACATACGTATCTATTGACATATAACAATTTAACAAAGGCTAACTAAGATCTGGGCAATAAAAAAGCGGAACAGAATGGAATAGAGAATATTAGTATTTATAAATATATAAACCCCTTTGTGACGACCTTTACAGTGTTTTTGCAGGTGGAATGAAAGACATGAATAAAGTGCAATATGCAGTAAATGGAACAATGTGCATTGATGTTACAGAGAGTGAAAAGTAGTGAAGTGAATTTGTTCATAACAAGCAAAACTCAAATACGTTTGAAACTGACCACTAAATGCTAACCAGGGGTGTCAAAAGTACACATTCCTTACGAAAGTTTAGATGCCTCGGGGGTCTGACCGTTGTTGTTAACAAAGTGCCAACATAATCAGTGTAAGCAAACTAGATGATTCCCAGAATGATATAATTATTATCAGCAAATTTATCCATGAAAGACTCTGTGCCAACCTTTACGATCCACTTGCAAGGTTTCCACAGTCCATGATCCATGCAGGAACGTATTTCCGCCTACTGTGGAGGTCACGTGTTTCCGGTTACTGTGGAGGTCCCAATATGGCGCTCCCCAGTGGCTGCAGCCAGACCCTTCTCTATCAAGGAGAAGGAGCAAACCCAGTCACTACTGCACAGGCTCTGTCTTCAACAACCACTAGGTGCATTATCGCCACCAACAGGTGTGGAGGAATGTGGTTAAAGTTTGAGCTCTCTGGGGTTTTGAATCAGTTTCAGATATCTGAGTTTTTGTGCTTCTTTCTTTAATCCAGTGTGTCTTCATGTGAGTGTCTCCTCTCCTCCAGTTTCTCCTGCATTGCTTTGAATCCTGAAAAACCATCTTCCTCCCCTTGCTGTTGACCTGCTTAAGCCTTCTCGCAAAATTATTCAATTTCCACCAAAATGAGCTGGTATCTAGGACATCATGTTCATTCACTTTCATAGCCTATACCTGTGACAGCTGCAGACTCCAGCACCCCACAGCTCTGAACTGGATACATGCAAATACATAGATAACTGGAGTTTGGGTTCAGATTTGTTGTCTCAGGATGATCCAGAATTGAGGTCCACACAGCTCTCTGAGGACTCTGTAGAAAACTGTGGCAGCATTTGTGTGATTGTTTGCTCCCCTTAGCTCACGGTAAGAAGAAGACCGCTTCAACCGTCTGTGTGTTGACAAACTGGAACACACCTTCACCGCTTTTTCTTGCTAGTAACGGTGTTGTAATGACAGAAAAAGCAATTAGTTAGGTTACTAGTCACTGAAAACAAGTACTGGTGTTAGTACCACTGTTTATTTTAATGCCATTATTCCCATCACTGCTCATGACCATAAATACATGTTGGAAGTTTGGAGTCTATTAAAGTTGTAAGAGGGCAAGAGGCAGGGTACACCCTGGTCAGATCCCCAGACTGAAAAGAAGAGGATCTTCAGGCCTGGCAATGGGCTGAGAAGGAAAATTTGTTTTCGACTAGTCAGTGGTTATTTCAGTAACTCCCATCTCCGCTTCCTATGGGCAAACCTCATGTTCAAGGCTCCAATACCTCACCCGCTTAAGTCTCCCCACCTGTGAATATAAGTAAAAGTTATATAGCATTTTTCACAGACAGATGTGACAAAGTGCTTCACAACAGAGGAAACAAAAACACAATACAGTCATAAATACATCATTAAAAACCCTGGTCTAATTAAAAGCTTTTTGAAATAAAAATGTCTTTAGCTGCTTTTTGAAGGTCTCCAGAGACTGTAGAAATAGAGGAAGTGCATTCCACAGTCTCTGTGCAACAGATTGGAAAGATTGGTCCCTTTGAGTTCTGAAACAAGTGTGGGGGACCACTAAAAGGTTTTGATTCGATGACCTCAGGTTATGAGAAGAGTTGTGTATACGAGTCAAATCAGCAATAAAGGAAAGGGCTCTAACGGTTAAAACTAGAATTTTAAAATGGAGCCAGTGTGTTGACTTTAAAACGGGAGTTATATGGGCTCCAGTTGTCTCATTGCAGAGTTTTGCACAACCTGTAAATGAGCCAGCCCTGTTGAGACAACTAAACAGACTATTGCAATAGTTGAGTCTGGTAGACAAAAGCATGGATATCACCTCAAGTTCACTTGTTGACACCATAAATCTAGGTTTTGAGATGTTCCTCAAATGAAATCAAATGTATTTTTAACATTACTCATTAGGATTGTCCAAATAAAGATGAAATAAATAAGAATATTAAGTAATACAGATTAAAGTTCCAGTAGTATTTAAAGAAACAAAAAAAAAGTTTGCAAACAGGAAATTAAAAATGGTCTCTGATGTAAGTTTAAATAAAGATTCAAATTAAATCAAAAATATTTTATTTTCCAGTCCAAAACAACAAGTTCCCAACGTTTACAGATGATTCAGTTCATGAATTCACAATTGCGGTCGACATGCCCTGGAGCTGGTCTCATCTTTAGGATGAT
Organism: Oreochromis aureus; assembly: GCF_013358895.1. Lineage (NCBI taxonomy): Eukaryota > Metazoa > Chordata > Actinopteri > Cichliformes > Cichlidae > Oreochromis > Oreochromis aureus. The sequence goes on along the minus strand of NC_052950.1, from coordinate 36,981,494 downwards.
GTTCCTAGCTGCTGATAACCATGCTAAAGCTCTGTCACGACTTCAGCCATGTGAGACGTGCATGAGGCTCTTTACAGGATCATATATACAACTGTGCTTAATTACAGTAAAACTGAACAAAACAGAATTGTTGTATATCATGAAGTCTTTATGTCAATTACACAGTTTAACTGATTACATATATAGTTAAATACTTATGTGGTCCAACACACAAATTGGGGGGTACAACAAACAAACTAGGAGACTGTGTCGCTTCCCTTGTTTAATAGTTTGCTGTCGCATTTCACTCATTGGCTAACAAGACTGAAATGCTATTCGCTTAGCAAGCATCATCCTGGGGTGTTTCTGACAGGGAAGCTCACATAAACATTACCAGGTACCAACGTGATGCATTAATTTAACTTGACATCACAAGTCCAGGGCGCTCGTGTTGTGCCAAAGTTATGGTCTGCCAAAAACAGATGTCCAGTATTTGCCAAAAAGAGATGTTTATGTAAGTAAATGTTTTTGTTTTTGGTAACAGTGAAACAGTTTATTTGCAGCGTGGGATTGTTTGTGTTCGGAGTACGAACCGAGATTCCTGAGGATTTTGTCACACTGGTCACAGATGTAGCTCTTGGTGTTACGATGAGCTGAATGTGAGAAGCTTCTGTCATAGTGTCTACAGTTGTATGGTTTCTCTCCTGTGTGGATTCCTTCATGTCTCTTAAGCTGGCTAATAGTGGTGAAGGATGACCCACACTGGTCACAGACGTGCTTTTTAACCCCACTGTGACAGAGTTCATGTTTTTTTTTATTCACTCGGTGTGGTGAAGCCTCTCTCACATTCTTTGCAGTAATCCAAATCCAAATCCAGTTTATTTACATAGCACGTTTAAAAACAAAAAGTTTGCCCAAAGTGCTGTACAGAACACAGGGTAAAACACAAGATACAACCACTGACACTCACATAAAACATAATAAAACACATAAAACTATATCAACTCAAGCCAGTCTGAACGCTATCGAAAAAAGGTGTGTTTTCAAAAGCATTTTAAAAACAGGAAACAAAGATGCCTGTCTAATATTTAAAGGCAGCGTATTCCAAAGTTTTGGGGCCATAACTGAAAAGGCTTGTTCTCCTCTACTTTAAGCCTTGATTTTGGGACAACCAACAGCAGCTGGTCAGCTGATCTGAGGGTCCGTGAAGGAATATAAGGCTGAAGTAACTCGGAAAGGATTGGGGAGCAAGACCATTAAGGCATTTATAAACCAGTGTTAGGACTTTGAAATTAATTCTGTGATGAACAGGAAGCCAATGAAGAGAAGACAGGATAGGTGTTACATGTTCATAGCTGTGGGTACCAGTTAAGAGGCGGGCAGCAGCATTTTGAATGAGCTGAAGACGAGCAAGCGATCACTGCTTGACTCCAAAAAAACAGTGCATTACAGTAGTCAAGCCGTGTTGAAATAAAGGCATGTATTACCTTCTCCATGTCACGTCTTGACAAAACTGGCTTCAGCTTAGCTATTTGCCTCAGGTGGAAAAAGCTTTTTTGCAACACCAAACTAATATGTTTGTCCAATTTAAAATCTGAGTCCATAATGACTCCCAAGTTTGTCACATGCTGCTTGATATAAGACCCTAGCAAACCACAATTTACAAGCGGGCTGCATGAAATATTATTAGGTCTAAATACAATCACCTTCGTTTTACTCTCATTGAAACTCTAAACGTTCAGAGCCATCCAAGCTTTGACATCTTCAAGGCAGTTCAAAAGGATTTGGATGGAGCCTGGGCCATTTGGTGCTGAAGGCAAATAAATTTAGCAGTCGTCTGCATAGCAGTGAAAGGATATTTCGTGTTTTCTAAAAATAGACCCCAAAGGGAGCAGGTATAATGAAAAAAAGAAGAGGGCCAAGGATTGAGCCCTGGGGCACCCCACAAGGAAGGGGGGCTGAGGTGGACTCAAAATTTTCAACTTTAACGGTAAACATTCTGCCACTAAAATATGAGCGAAGCCAATTCAGTGCTGCACCTTTAATGTCAACCAGGTGTTCGAAACGAGAGATAAGAATATCGTGGTCAACAGTGTCAAACGCTGCAGTAAGATCTAACAGCACAAGGATCACAGAACTTCCACAATCAGTAGCTAAAAAGATATCGTTAAAAACACGTAAAAGTGCTGTTTCAGTGGAGTGTAGATGTTTAAAACCGGACTGAAAAAGTTCTATGATGCCATTAGCATCAAGAAACGTATTAAGTTGGGTAAAAACTATTTTTCCAATAACTTTGAAAGGAATGGAAGTCTTAAAATAGGTCTAAAATTTGAGCAAACTAAAGGGTCAAGGCCATTTTTTTTTAAAATAAAGGGCTAACAACTGCATGTTCATTTTATCTCCAGTGTGTCTACACTAGTGATGGGTCGGTCGCGAACGAAATGGCTCTTAGAGCCGGATCTTTGAAGTGAACGACGCGAGCAGGCTCCTTATCGCGAGCCGTGGGTTTTTTTTTTTCCCCCTTTCTCTCACCCTCTCTCTCTCTCTCTCTCTCTCGCACTTTTTTTTCCGCTTCACTCCGCACGCGAGCCTTGTGCTTTGCGCTGGGCAGTGGGGGGGGAGGGGCGGTAGTTACACTGGCAGTAGCACAGGAACAGAGCGGGAGGGAGGGAGAGAGAAAGAGAGCCAGGGACAACAACGTCACATTAGAAAGGTATAGTAATCATCCACAACTGTTTCAGTTGCAGATGATAAAGGATTCAGAAAGTTTATTCATGCAGGCCCATATGACAGAGAACATGCATCTTCTTTTTCATATCTTAATTTATATTTAATTGTGTTGTGGTTTGCAGTGTTTTGTGTTGTTTCATTTTAAATTTGTTTAAAAGGAAAAAGCTGAAAATTTAAATAGTTAAAAGTTGAACAGTGACTAGTTGGTTTTTGTATTATATGATTTATTTATTACATTTTATGTGGAGTGAATAAATAAAAGTATATTTACGGTGGCCCCTAGAGACAAAGCAGCACGTACATACTCCAAAACACGTAAAAACTCAGAATCACGTAAAAACTCCAAAACAAATAAAAACTCAGGCTACATCCACACATACCCGGGTATTTTTGAAAACTGAGATTTTTCTATGCGTTTGCACCTTTCGTCAACACGTAAACGGCGTTTTCGGTCACTGAAAACGGAGATTTCTAAAAATTCCTGTCAGGGTGGATATTTTCGAAAACTCCGTTTTTGCAATTACGCGTGGATGAGGAAAACGGAGAAAACGCAGCGTCAAAGATGTGCGCCTTTTTTGACGTCACACTGTGCGCCACGTTTTGTTTCGGCGAAATGAATTTCTACAATACTGTTACTGTTAATTGTACTCTCTGCAGTGTTTAAATGCTTACATATAAACACACAGTTACTGTCCCTCCACACATACGACTCGGTTCTGCTTCTACGCCCCATCTTTGTTTACTATTTCCCACCGAGGCTTCTAGACTTCTGATTGGGCAACATTTCTACACGTTTAGGAATATATCGGCACCTGTTGCTTTGGCATGTTCCTAGCAGCGTTTTCCTTCATTCCTGCATTTACATGTGGACGGGATTATTTTTTAAAACGAAAACGGAAAATCTCTGTTTTCAAAAATACCCGTGTACGTGTGGACGTAGCCTAAGAAGCACGTAAAAACTCCAAAACATGTACAAAAGACAACAGAAGTGCTCCAGAATGCTAGGCGCAGTGTTGAGCTTTTGTTACCTAGAGGCTACACAAGCCAGCAAGTACCAACGACCGGTGTGTGGTAGTAAGAGGTAAATGAACTTTTTTTTAAATTATTTGAATATATTATATTCAAATAATTGTTTGTGTGTAATGTGGAATTAAAGAAATTGTTTTACTGCTACAATATATCTCATAGCATTAGCATCGCATTAAGAGTATCACATATAGCTTTAAGATGGCAGGGAGACATTTAACACACTGACACCATATTAACCTTATCACAGGTGCAGTTATAACCATTTTTATATTGTTATATCCTTATACACACATTGCAGTTCTGTGCTCATAAAGAGCTGAAGCTCCCCCAGGTAATTAAAGGTCACGAGCTTCGTTCGGCGATAGGTCCGGACAATCCATTGGAGGAGATGCTGGGAGCTTAAGAAAGATCGCACACATGCTTACAAAACACATATATATCACATAACCTAGAAACAGACCTGAATAGAGGCCTGAATGTGTTCAGCAAACATGTTCCATTTGAGTCTGCCTAGTAACAGATGACGAGAAGGAGAGAACCAGCCCATGGGGACCCAGAGGCCTGAGACCATCGCCTTATTTGGAAGAAGATACCAGAAAGAGGAACTCTTGTGTCTGCATTATTTCTAAAAATTGATCAATGTTCTTAAGATGCAAATTATGTGCTTGTAAACGCATGAGGGGGCGTCATAATACCCTGACATTATAAAAGCAAATTGAAATGTATTTTTGGTGGAGACCCATGCTGATGTGTGCAGTAATATCTCCCCGCGCGTGTGTTCAAAATAAATAATTGCTTTGACCCAACCCTTGTGGACTGTTCTGGTTTTGTGTCTTCCCTCAATTCTGAACCCGTAACAGTAAATACACAAACAATACACATATGCTTTCAATTGTGTAATTTAAGTGATCTAGGTAGCTGTTTTGGAAGTTCAGTTAACACTAGAAATGTGTTTTAGAGTTTGTACGTGCTTTTTGGAGTTTGTACGTGTCTCTAGGGGCCACTGTATATATTTATATATAAACATATATAAATAAAACCACTTTTTTTACATTAGTAATTCCTTTTGTGCATAATTTTATATTATTGTAATAATAAATTAATTAAAGCAACAAAACAACCTGAAGAGCCGGTTCGGAGCTGAAAGAGCCGGCTCTTTTTAGTGAGCCGAGCCGAAAGAGCCGGTTCTCTAAAAAGAGCCGGAAATCCCATCACTAGTCTACACTGATGTATTTTCAGGCTTTCTGGTAATTGAAAGTTTTTCCACAAAGGTCACAGTGAAACTCTTTCCCACCACCACATTGACGAAGTGGATCCATCTGTGTGTAAACAAAGACACAAAGACAGTAAGTCAGGGAATTCCTTCAACATTTATATCCTGAACATTGCCTGAAACAAAGAGCATCTCCCAATTTAATGTATTTGATGTAGAGGAACAGCAACAAGCACTGGTACTGTATAGGTTTTCTACAGAACCAGTTTTTCCTTCCCACTGTCGCCAAAGTGCTTGCTCATAGGGGTCATATGATTGTTGGGATTTTCTCTGTATCTATTATTGTAGAATCTACTGTACAATATAAAACACCTTGAGGCGACTGTTGTTGTGATTTGGCGTTATATAAATAAAATTGAGCTGAATCTTGAAAATTGATGACTATGTCATAAATTGCAGGGCCAAGGTTAAAAACTTGGGCGTGTGGTTCGACATGGCGCTCTCCTTCGAGTCTCATGCAAAAGAGACAACAAAGACAGCCTTTTGTCATTAGAGGAACATAGCTAAAATCAGACAAGTTTTATCAAACTACACTGCAGAGGTTCTTCTCCACGCATTTGTGTCTTCACATATCGATTATTGTAACGCTCTCCTTTCTGGGCTACCAAAGAAAAGTTTTAGAGGTTTACAGATGGTGCAAAATGCAGCTGCTCACATTTGAACTAAAACTGGAAAATTTGAGCACATCACCCCTGTATTGAAATCCCTTCATTAGCTACCTTGTGAGGTTCGACAGATTTTAAGGTCCTGCTGCTCACCTACAAGGCTTTAAATGGTTTGGCACCTTCATACCTCTCTGGTGAACGACCAGGATTCTGGTCATTCAAAAGTTCCTAGAGCCAGAAAAAAAAAAAAAAAAAAAAAAAAAAAAAAACAACAACTTTTGGGGAACGTGCTTTTTCTTTTCGTGCCCCGTTTTTGTGCAACAACCTCCCTCAAGATATTAATGGAGCCTCTGTGGAGGTTTTTGAAGCTAAGTTGAAGACCCACTTGTTCACCCTATCCTACACATGCTGTAAAGAACTTTGTCTGAAAGCCCTTTATAAATAAAGTTCTTCTTCTTCTTATGTTTTTGTTTCTTTGTTTTCTGTTTACTTTTTTATTTTTTTGTTTTGATTAGAGAAAAGGGGAGCCTAAGTCCTATTAACCTATAGCAACTGTGATACTTGCTTCTATTAATAACACTCAGCTTACTGGGTGAAAATAGCACATTTTTTCAATCAATTCATCCAATATAACGCCATAAGTTTACTGATCTGACTTGTTCCATACAGTCAGTCTAAAATGAGAAGATAAAAAATATAAATACATACCTCACAGTAACTGCAGTTGTAAAGTTACTTTCTGGTGTGGATCTTTTGGTGTTTTCTCAGGAAATTTGGAGATTTGAAAGTCTTATCACACAGGTCACATTTATAAGGTCTCTCCTCATTGTGGGTAAACATGTGTTGTTGTAACTGTACACCTGTTGGAAAGAGTTTTCCACACTGATCACAGAAATAAACATTATGTCCAGTGTGAATGCGTAAGTGTCTATTTCGTGACTCTATGCGGCGGAATGTTTTTCCACAAAAATCACAGGGGTACGCTTTACTTCCAGAGTGGGTAACTTGATGACGCTGTAAGTATATACTTTGAGCAAAAGCTTTACCACACTGATCACAGCTGTACGCTTTAACTCCACTGTGGACGAGTTGGTGTCTTTTTAAGCTTCCAGGCTGGGTAAAAGATTTTCCACACAACTCACAGTAGTGCGCTTTAACTCCACGGTGGATGAGTTGGTGTGTTTTCAGGTGTTGAGCCTGGATGAAAGATTTTCCACACAAGTCACAGCTGTACGGTTTAACTCCACTGTGGATAAGTTGGTGTTTTTTCAGGTGTTGATCCCGGGTAAAAGATTTTCCACACAAGTCACAGCTGTACGGGTTAATTCCACGGTGCATGAGTTGGTGTGTTTTCAGGTGTTGAGCCCGTGTAAAAGATTTTTCACACAAGTCACAGCTGTACGGTTTAATTCCACTGTGTATGAGTTGGTGTGTTTTTAAGTTTCCAGCCCGGGTAAAAAAAGTTCCACACAAATCACAGCTGTACGGTTTAATTCCACTGTGGATGAGTTGGTGTGTTTTTAGGTGTTGAGCCCGGGTAAAAAAATTTCCACAAAAATCACAGCTGTATTTTTTCTCTCCCTTTCTTCTGTGAGGTTTGTCGGCCTCCTGAGAGCGCTGACTTCTCGCTCCATGTTGGTCCTGCAGTGACAGAGATACAAACAGAGGCAGTGAGTGAAATGCAGTCGCGGAACAAACTGAAACTGTCTCCATTAGTGGAATCAAAGATGTCAAGAAACAAGTTGTAGGTGTGTTACCACCACCTTCTGGTGATAGTTCCACACTACAATGATGCGATCATTGCTCAAAGAGTTGGCAGTTCATCTTGTAACTGGAAGGTTGCCGGTTCGAGCCCCGGCTCAGACAGTCTCGGTCGTTGTGTCCTTGAGCAAGACACTTCACCTGCTGCCTACTGGTGATGGCCGGAGGGGGCGAAGGCGCGATATGGCAGCTTCCGTCAGTCTGCCTCAGGGCAGCTGTGGCTACAACTGTAGCTGCCTCCACCAGTGTGTGAATGTTAGAGTGAATGAATAGTGGAATTGTAAAGCGCTATATAAATGCATTTTTTTATTATTATTATTATGTACTACAAAAAGACTTGTAATTAAAATTACATAATAGAAGAAATATTGATCAAAGTAGAAAATCTTTTGTCATAAAAATATTGTGAGTTCAACTGATGATATTGTTGTTTCAATGTGTGCTGATAAAATATGATCTTTGTACTTTCTTGTAACTTCTGTGGTTTTTGTTTGTGAATGTAGATTCTGTATGTATGGAGGAGCCCAGGATGGAAAAGATAAAGCTGCTGTTAACAACCAGCTGTGCACACAGGTTCAATAACAGTGTAACTGTGATATTTTTCTCACCTTTTGTGTTGAAGTCATTGTTTCCTCTGTAGTGGCTGAGCTGAGTCCAAATGGCTGAAATTGTTCCTCTGCTGCTCCACCAGACTCTTCTCCTCCTGTTACTCAGCTGGGACACAAAAGTATAGATATGTATTTTATCCCTGACAAGAAAAATCATCAGTAACAATACCTATGAAGGAGGGGTGGAGCCGAACCCGAATACAGTATTCGGAAAGGCACACAAAAAAAACAAAAACAAAAAAGTTATTTTTTACGAATATTCGAACAAATACTTTAAAAAAAATATTTATATGTGGGAACAAGGGAAAACTGTATATGAAACAGCTGAGTTTCCTTATGAGACTGCAGAACAGTACTGGATGAGTGACGCGTGACAGAGGTGACTGACACAGGCTGCTCCACACAGCAACAGAGACGGCTCGGCTGAGCGAAAAAACACTGAACTGCATCACTATTTTTGTTGAATAGATGTTTTTGGACCTTAACTGGGTTCTGGAGGCAGTTTATAGGTTTCGCGAAGATCGGGAGATTATTTCATTACGCTGCATTATTGAACCGCGGTCAAGTGAGCCGTCATTTGTGAGCCGCGGTCAAGCCAGCCGCTTCTTCTCCGCCGCATAAATTTCCTTGCGCTTTTACACCAGTCTTTACGGTATCGCCTTTTTCGCTTTATATCCCAATTGAAAGTTTAGACCACATAGCGCAGCGCGCATCGCCGCACAGAAATTGCAATGGAACAGCCCAATACAACCATCGTGACAGTCTGGTTGCATATTCAAAAATTCATTAAAAATCATCCTTAGTAGTTGATGTCCAACTTTCAACACATCCCTCCTCTGGGACACCTACTGTACCTCTGTGCCAGGTTTCATCTCAATCCGCTGCATCAATAATTGTTTAATATTAATGGATCAAAAGTGTTGCTGAGAGAGTCATGACAGGGACTATAAAGAGACAGCATATTTCAGCCATATTTGCTTTGTCTTCACTGACTCGCTTTGAAATCCAGATTTTAATTTTGGAATATTAGGTGTACTTGTGGTTCCTATAGAATTTTAAGGTTGAACGGGAATCAGAGTCTTCATCTCTCAGGCCTCTCTTCTGTGGATGCAGCTCACATCATCCTGTACAATACGATAATTTTTAATTCTACAACTGTTTATAACCTGCATAGTTCACATTTCTGTATAGCTGTATATCTCATATTTCTGTATAGTTTTTTTATTTCATATTCTGTATAGTTTTTCATATTTATACCCTTTTCATAGCCTGTACATAGCTTGTACTCACTACAGCCTGTACATACTTATAGTTATAGCATATTCATAACATACTTCATACCGTGTACATTGTAACATACCATAATAGACCCATTTCTGTAATATACTTACATACCTATATTATTGCTAATATATATTGTAATATATCTATATCATGGCTAAAGCACTTCTGGATGGATGCAAACTGCATTTCGTTGCCTTGTACCTGTGACATGTGCAATGACAATAAAGTTGAATTCTATTCTATTCTATATTAATTCAGAAGACAAACACCCATCTCTGCTTTTGAGATTAGCATTAAAACCTTTAGTTTTGACAAATAATACAGTTAGAGTGGATCAGGTGACCCTGAATCTTCCCTTATTTGTGCTGCAATAAGCCTAGGTTCTTGCGGGCTTCCCGTGATGTATGAATTTTTTCCTTCTTTGCTCGATCTGTGTTTATACACCTCTGCATTTAATCATTAGTTAGTATGTATCTCTTGCTGTCTTGCACAGTGTATATGTTGTCCTGTCTCCTTTTCATCAACCTCAGCCAGTCACAGTAGATAGCCGTCTCTCCTTGAGCCTGTTTCTGCCAGATGTTTCTATCTCTTCAAATGGCGTTTTTCCTTCCCACTCTCACTAAATGTTAGCTCATATGGGGTAATTAAATTGTTGGGGTTTTCTTTGTATTATTGTTGTGTTTTTACCTAGCAACATAAAGTGTCTTTAGGCGACTGCTGTTGTGATTTGGTGCTAAATACATAACATTTAACTGCTAACACCAGAATTAATTAAATTGTATAAATTCAAATTATATATTCATTGTGACATACTCCTTGTCTTTTGAAATACTTTATTTTCTGTTTTTGGACACCTTTTAAAACAACATTCAATATTACAGGAACAGAAGCTCTTCTATTTCATGAACTACCAAACTTACTGGTAGTAACACACACTGCAACAACCCGTGGTATAATTCTCAAACACGTAGCCTAAAGCAGATAACTCATTTGTGTGTGTTTGATCAGTTGAAGTCTTTGTTGTGGAGTCTGACAGCAGTGGGGAGGAAAGACCTGCAAAATCTCTCTGTCCCACACCGTGGGTGCCGCAGCCTGCCACTGAAGGAGCTGTTCAGTGCTGTTAGAGTTTCCTGCATGGGGTGGGAGGGATGAAAGCTTAGCCACCATTCTCCTGTCACTCACCACCTCCACTGGGTCCAGAGGGCATCCTAGAACAGAGCTGGCCCTGCGGATCAGCCTGTTCAGTCTCTTCCTGTCCCCAGCAGAGATGCTGCTGCCCCAGCAGACCACACCATAAAAGATGGCTGCAAAACATGCTGTAGGTATTACAGGTACTGTACTGCAGTGGTTTGTATAATATCTATCTAATAGACTCCAATTCGTTCATGTAAATGGAGAGTCTTCTTCACATTCTGAGGTTAATTATGGTGTTCCACAGGGTTCGGTGCTAGGACCAATTCTGTTTACATTATACATGCTTCCCTTAGGCAGCATCATTATAAAGCATAAATTTTCACTGCTATGCAGATGACACGCAGCGCTATCTGTCCATGAAGCCAGGTAACACACACCAATTAGTTAAACTGCAGGAATGTCTTAAAGACATAAAGACCTGGATGGCCGCTAACTTTCTGCTTCTTAATTCAGATCAAACTGAGGTTATTGTACTCGGCCCTGAAAATCTTAGAAATATGGTATCTAAGCAGATTCTTACTCTGGATGGCATTACCTTGGCCTCCAGTAATGCTGTGAGGAACCTTGGAGTCATTTTTGACCAGGACATGTCCTTCAACGCACATATTAAACAAATATGTAAGACTGCTTTCTTCCATTTGCGCAACATCTCTAAAATTAGAAATATCCTGTCTCAGAGTGATGCTGAAAAACTAGTTCATGCATTCATTACTTCCAGGCTGGACTACTGTAATTCTTTATTATCAGGATGTCCCAAAAACTCGCTGAAAAGTCTTCAGCTGATCCAAAATGCTGCAGCAAGAGTCCTGACAGGGACTAGAAAGAGAGAGCAGATTTCTCCTGTTTTGGCTTCCCTTCATTGGCTTCCTGTTAAATCCAGAATTGAATTCAAAATCCTGCTCCTCACATACAAGGTCTTAAATAATCAGGCCCCGTCTTATCTTAATGACCTTGTAGTACCATATCACCCCATTAGAGCACTTCGCTCTCGCTCTGCAGGCTTACTTGTTGTTCCTAGAGTATTTAAAAGTAGAATGGGAGGCAGAGCCTTCAGTTTTCAGGCCCCTCTTCTGTGGAACCAGCTTCCAGTTTGGATTCAGGAGACAGACACTATCTCTACTTTCAAGATTAGGCTTCAAACTTTCCTTTTTGCTAAAGCATATAGTTAGGGCTGGACCAGGTGACCCTGAATCCTCCCTTAGTTATGCTGCAATAGACGTAGGCTGCCGGGGATTCCCATGATGCATTGAAGTTTTCCTTTTCAGTCACCTTTCTCACTCACTATGTGTTAACAGACCTCTCTGCACTGAATCATACTTGTTATTAATCTCTGGCTCTCTTCCACAGCATGTCTTTATCCTGTCTTCCTTCTCTCACCCCAACTGGTCACAGCAGATGGCCCCGCCCCTCCCTGAGCCTGGTTCTGCCAGAAGTTTCTTCTTGTTAAAGGGGAGTTTTTCCTTAACACTGTCGCCAAAGTGCTTGCTTATATGGAATAATATGTTTGTTGTGTTTTTCTCTGTATGTATAATTGTAAAATCGAACTTACAATATAAAGTGCCTTGAGGTGACTGTTGTTGTGATTTGGCGCTGTATAAATAGAATAGAATAGAATAGAATAGAATAATGTACTTCAGACTGGGAGATTGGCAAAATGTATAAATAGGATGGCAATTAGGGGAATTGGAGACAGCTGCATAACACAGCAGGGATACATTGGGAATAAGAAGACAGTGGAAGTAAGACTCAACACAAGAAAGAGACAAGAGGCCACCAAACTAAAACCCAGACTAAGACACACGAGCTTGACACAGACAAAACCATAAACAGACATGAAGACAAGACCGGCTTTAACACTAGAGTGTTTTCACAAGTGTTCCATCCACTTGTGGAAACTGAAGAAGAACTACACTAAAAAGCAATATGGAACTGAAAACAAAAGAATACATAATGTAAACATATCATCAAATAATCCAGGACTCACAAACAATGATATGATGAACAGAACTATAAAGAACAAAACTGAGAAATGCTTGGTAAACTGACCAAGGACTATGTCATCATGTCATTTTTTAATATCATAGTTGATGTGTCCTGATTTGTAGATAGTGCCATCTTACAAATACCAGGAAATCCAACTGGGTGACAAGCCAGAGTTGTCTGCCCACACACCCACTGACTAGAAAAAGGGTCCAGGACTCTTCAAGCTGGGATACAGGCATAATAGAAAAAGATTTAAACAGATAGAAAGTCATCAGGAAGGCATTGCCTGTTGTTGTTGCTGCTGCTGTCAGACTTTTTAATTCATCCACTTGTGTCAGACACATATTGAACAGGAATAAACATGACTCACTGCACTCTCTCAGTTTGTATACCACAATGTTTGCTTAGACACCTGTATGCTTATATTGTTTATTATATCCCAGAAACATTAATGTTAAAACTTGTGTTCCTATGTCTATATATAAGTTTATTTTCACATCTCTATATTAATCTATTTATAGCTCCATTCCCTCACTTCATTTTATACAATTGCTTTGTTCCTGCATGAGAGCTATTTAAAGTGGTTTCACACACAGTGCCTCCAGATGAATACAGAGTAGTTTTGGACAGCAGAGGCTGGAGGATGGTATTGCTCTCTGTGTGAAAAATAACTACTTATTTGAAATGAAGATGAATGTATGTTGTCAAGGCAAAAAAAAGTTTTTTCTTTTAAACAGTACATTGCATAATGACTGAAAATGCAACGTACTGATTATAGGGCGATCATGGCTCAAGAGTTGGCAGTTCGTCTTGTAATTGGAAGGTTGCCAGTTCGAGCCCCGGCTCCCACAGTCTCGGTCGTTGTGTCCTTGGGCAAGACACTTCACCTACTGGTGATGGCCAGAGGGGCCGATGGCGCAATATGGCAGCCTTGCTTCTGTCAGTCTGCCCCAGGGCAGCTGTGGCTACAACGGTAGCTTGTCTCCACCCGTGTGTGAATGAATAGTGGAATTGTAAAGCGCTTTGAGGGTCTCGAAAAGCGCTTTATAAATGCAATCCATTATTATTATAAGATAGGGGAAACCTGCAGTCAGCTGAGACCGCAGAAGTCACTTGGATGAGTGACGAAACTTTTCTCCCATTGAAAACACTACGTCCAGATGAACAGAATCAAAGTTTAGGGACTTAATTACCTGGATGATTGAGCATGCATCAAGACATTCTCCGTGTTGTTTCTGAATTCTTTGTCACCTTATGAATAATGTATATAATTTTGAATAATTTCATGTAAATTTAACTATTATTAATATAAACTGAGGAAAGAATGTAATTTGTTTTTACACTTCTTGATACTTGGATATGGGGATTAATAGGTAGTTATTTATATATTTTCATTATGTTCTGTATTTCAAACTGTAAATTAAGCTTGTTTGGTTATATTTTTTATTGCATTCTTGTATTTTTTCATGCTTGTACTTTTAATACATTTTTGATAACATAAAAATAAATTCTGAGAGATACCTGCATTTTTCAATACAAAATTCACAGATATTTTCAAAATTGATTTGGCATGCAGTGTTACATTGGTAAAGTATAATATATTGCATTAGAAACTTTCACAGGATCAGTACTGGACTATATCAAGTTCTGTATTGCAAATATGACAGTGGACAAAAGCATTTGGGTTTTCCCAAACCAAAAACCCTAGATGACCAGCGAGGTCTGCACACTCCTCAAAGCCCACGATGCCAACTTTAGGTCTGTTGACAGAGCTCTGTACAGGTCTGCTCGAGCTGACCTGAAAAGGGGTCCCACCTGTCCAGCAACAACACACGAGAGGTGTGGCAGGGAATGCAAGACATCATAAACCACAGAGGCAGAACTGTGAAAACAGAAATCCTGAGTGTGCAGCTGGCAGAGGAAATAAACAGCTTCTTCGCCCGCTTTGAAACACCACAACAGCAGCATTCATCTGCCTCAACCCTGCTCCCATCCTCATCCTCACCTGGTTCCTGCACTGCTCCACTCAGTGTAACGGAGCACGATGTCAGATGTGTGCTCCTAGCAGTGAACCCCAGGAAGGCGGCCGGTCCAGACGGAATACGTGGTAAAGTGCTAAGAGCATGTGCACACCAGCTCACCCTCATCTTCACCATAATCTTCAACCTCTCACTGGATCAGGCAGCCATCCCATCCTGTCTAAAATCAGCCACAATCATCCCAGTGCCGAAGAAGTCTCCCATCTCCAGCCTGAACTATTATTGCCCTGTGGCCCTCACACCGGTAATCATGAAATGCTTTGAGAGACTAGTCCTTCAGCACACCAAGGATTACCTCCCCCCAGAATTCGACCCCCACCAGTTTGCATACCGCGCAAACAGATCCACAGAAGACGCCATCACCCTCCACTCGGTGCTGAGTCACCTAGAACAGCGGCAGAGCTACGTCAGAATGCTCTTCGTGGACTACAGCTCAGCCTTTAATGCAGTCATCCCAGACATCCTCTGCTGACCTTCCACCACTCGCCCATTGAGAGCCTGCTAAGTTATTGCATCACAGTATGGTACGGCAGCTGCACTAAGGCGGATAGAGCCAGCCCCCCAGCATGTTTGCAATGAGTAGGAGATGCTCTGTATCTCACTGTACAACTGTATAGTGACAAAGGTATTCGATTCTATTCTAAAAACTGCTATAAACAGAGGAACCCAAACTGATGAAAAATGGCGAATATTTTTTTCAAATGACTATTTTTAGTGGATTTTTGATATAGAAGCAGAATGACAGAATGTTAAAAGAAGTTACTTTTAGTCACTCTAAGCTGGGCATTGTGTTCTCTGGCTGTTCAAAGCCATGGAACTTTAGACTTTCCAAGCAAATAATGATGGCCATACTGATGTTCATTTCAGTACATTTTAATTTATGTTCATTTTCATTTTTATGATGTTTCTATTTTTACATAATTCCTGCCACATAGCAAAATTGGTATGGCCCGGACCTGTCCCACACAATGTGCTTACACATGGCCTGTGTACCACAAAGAATGACGGCCCTTTGGTGGCCCAGATCTGGTTTACCAAAGGTGGCCCACACATCGGCCAGCACAAGGCCAGTTGCAGACACCCTGCTGGCCCAGAACACTTTCAGCTCTGGCCCCAGATGTCAGCCTAATGTGTACCTTAATCAAGCCATGTAATAACAACATGTGCTGGAACATAATAGTGCAAAAGTAACATGACGAAACTCTGTTCAGACAGTGAATGGACTGATTCTTATATAGCGCTTTTTTACTCTCCCATATTACTCAAAGTGCTCTATACAACATGTCACATTCACCCAATCACACACTTTCTCTAAACTAAGTGTTTCCTAACTACATTCACACTCTTGACACGCAGACTGGAGGAGCCAGTGATCGAACCACTAACCTTCCGATCAGTAGGTGACCTACCCTACCTCCTGAGCTACAGCTACCAGGTGGTAAACATGAGTAAACCCTCACTATGTTTTGGATAAAGTGTACACTCACAAACCTGTCAAACCTGCATTTGAAACGTTGGCTACCGTAGCAGTATAGTGTTGCAACATGGCATTTGGATCTTCTAACTAAAACAGGAAAATAGGAACATAAATAGTGCCATCATTGCCAGACCTGGCCCACATCTGGTTGACATACACCCTGCCATGACACCAGTCAGTCAGAAGTGCCAGCTTGATGCCGGATCCGGGCCAGACCTGTTTTCTATGAGCCTGGGCCACATACAGCGAACCACAATCAGGCCAGATATAGCATGCCATCACATAAACAGTGCCATCTACGGCAGGCCTGGCCCATATCTGGATGACATACCACTTACCATGCCAGAAATCAGCCAGCAGTGCCGACTTGACACCAGATCCAGGCAAGACCCGTCTGCTATGTGGGATGACTTGTTCTTCTGGCGTTTTAGTTGTGGATTATGTTTGGGCTGTGTCTCTTGCCCTTTCAGTATAGTATTGTTTTCTTGTGCTTCTAAGTGTCCCTTTGTTTCCACTATGTTTCTTTTTAGGTTATGTAGTATGGGTTAGGGATATTTTGTATGTTGTTTTTGTTTAATAAAACCGCTTTTTGGATTATTCCCTGATGTGCCTGAGTTCTGTTATTTAGTGTCACTTTGAAAGGCACACAGCCAGCCTTGACAAATAATTGTTCTTTCAATTTTTGATAAAGATTACAGCGGATTGAGATGTAACTTGGCCCAGAGGTACAGTAGGTCGCCCAGAGGAAGACGGTGTTGAAAGTTGGACATCAACTATTGAGGATGATTTTTAATGAATTTTTGAAAATGACATAATTGTAGTGTATTGACTTTATTGCATTGAATACAAGTTTGCTTTAATATCTGAGGAATTCTACAGTAAATCTTGATGAAACTTGGCACAGAGGTACAGTAGGTGTCCCAGAGGAGGAATGTGTTGAAAGTTGGACATCAACTATTGAGGATGATTTTTAATGAATTTTTGAAAATGACATAATTGTAGTGTATTGACTTTATTGCATTGAATACAAGTTTGCTTTAATATCTGAGGAATTCTACAGTAAATCTTGATGAAACTTGGCACAGAGGTACAGTAGGTGTCCCAGAGGAGGGATGTGTTGAAAGTTGGACATCAACTATTGAGGATGATTTTAATGAATTTTGAAAATGACATAATTGTAGTGTATTGACTTTATTGCATTGAATACAAGTTTGCTTTAATATCTGAGGAATTCTACAGTAAATCTTGATGAAACTTGGCACAGAGGTACAGTAGGTGTCCCAGAGGAGGGATGTGTTGAAAGTTGGACATCAACTATTGAGGATGATTTTTAATGAATTTTTGAAAATGACATAATTGTAGTGTATTGACTTTATTGCATTGAATACAAGTTTGCTTTAATATCTGAGGAATTCTACAGTAAATCTTGATGAAACTTGGCACAGAGGTACAGTAGGTGTCCCAGAGGAGGGATGTGTTGAAAGTTGGAGATCAACTACTAAGGATGATTTTTAATGAATTTTTGAATATGCAACCAGACTGTCACTTTGGTTGTATTGGGCTGTTCCATTGCAATTTGTGTGCGGCGTGCGCGCTGCGCTAGACTCTAGGCTTTCAATCGGGATATAAAGCGAAAAGGCGATACCGTAAAGACTGGTGTAAAAGCGCAAGGAAATTTATGCGGCGGAGAAGAAGCGGCTGGCTTGACCGCGGCTCACAAATGACGGCTCACTTGACCGCGGTATTATAGACGTCTGCATTCGGGTGCTCTCATGTTCACTCTGTTTGTAGCTTTGGTAAAAAGGTTAAAACAATGATTGTGTCGAATTGTATGCACTTGTGCGAGGTACAGTATATGGTACATTTAGGTTACTTAGGTTATAGGCCAGTTACCTTAGCTATGCTATATGGAACGCCAGGACTGCCATAATGAATTACTTAAATACACCATTAAATAATTAATTAAATGTGGCAATAATTAATTAAAATTGGAATAAATTAATTAAATAAATAGTTATGACACATTTAATTAATTAATTATTGACACATTTAATTAATTATTTATGTATTTCACATTTTAATTAATTATTGACACATTTAATTAATTATTTAATGATATATTTATTTATTTCATTTTGGCAGTCCTGGCGCCTGGCTGTCATCATGAATTAATTTTATCTGTCAGCCTCACACATCAAACTCAGAGGGCGGGGTTAACACTGCCCATGCAGCTTCTCTAACATTTGATTGGTTGCCGTGCAAAGTAAGTCAAAACAGGTCGATCCTAGATAATCGATTGCTTCTGTAGACTTGAGGCAGCCAGGTATCCCAGAATGCATTTCAAATCACAGGCAGCAATGGTGGTGGTGTAGTTTTAAAATACCCGTTTTTTCTGTCACCAACTACACTTTTAACAGTGTTTTAGCCGCGAATGTCGCTACCGTAATCTTCACATGTCTGGTCAGGTTGTCAGCATAGAACATGTTTGCAAAAGTGCTCAGATGTTTTCAGAGATTTCACTGCTCTGCTAACAGTCAGCATGCAGAGTGCACCGAGGGGGTTACGTCAACCGGTTTGTTTACATATTCCACTCTCCGTGTTCCACATGTTGCATTTGCAGATTCTCATTTTCACCGAACGATCGTCTCTTTCCACCTGGTCTTGTGTGTCTGTGCTTCTGTAACTTAAAGAACGAGCTGACATTTTTCTCACCACACCAACGATCAGCTCAACAGACACTCAGTTAACCTGCATGCATCCTCCTCACCTGTCAGCTGTTTAACACCTGCTGCTAATTCAAGAAACACGCCCACGTTACCTGGTGATAGTCACAGTTTAACTGGGCAGCCGGTGCTCGATATAACGCAATGGCAGGGCATTTTTCTGCACAAGATAAGTAAATATAGTATTTTTCCCGAGCGCAGAGCTGCTGGAGCTTGTTTCCTTACAGAGCGCTTTATAGGCGAACCCACTTTATCAGCGGCTGATGTCCAATCACCGCACACAGCTTTGAAACCTCACCTGAGTTTTAGCTCTCAGTGGTTAAACGCTGGACTTAATTCACTCAGGTTCTGTCTGTCGGGTCACGTTTACTTCACTGTTTTATTTATAACTGAGCAAATCGGTTTGGCTGAGGTTAAAGTTACGTTTCATAACTGCATAGTTTTACAGACGTTTAATGGTTCACTGGCACATGTGTTAGACTGAACTATTCGCTTTTCTTTATCTGGTGTGTTTTGGATTTAACAGTGAATTTTGAGATTAAACTGACTTTTAAAATGTTTTATACAAAGAGGAAAGAGAAGGCACATTTCCACCGAGAGGAGCAGAGTTTGCAACAGCGTGTTCAACATGCAGACTGCAACCTGGACAGAAATATTATATCATCTGTTTTTTAATAGTTATTCAACTGTATTCTAAGCACCAGCTGTCTGTTAGAATTTTTAGAGTTTACTTAACTAAAAATAAATGAGCTTAACATATAATTTGTGTGATTTCTCTCTCTCTCTTTTTTTTTTTTCTTTTTCGGTCATGTTATGTTTAACTGTCAAAGGCTTGTTACAAACTATGAAACACATCGTGCAGACTTCTGGATGTTACTTCTGGATGAGACTAAAGGCAGGAAGGTGTCCTTTAAAACTAAACATGTTAACAGGACCTCCCTATTTATATCATAGTTTATGATATAGCACGTGTATTTCAGTAATAACCTACTGATTTCAGTGTAGTGGTGAACAGTCACACAGCTCACATGGGCGTTATCTGTGATACTCCTTAACTATAATTTATCCAAGTTAACTTCAGTTAACCATTCAGACAGTTCTTTTGCAATGAAAAACATAAACACCTGTGCTGCGTAATGTTTACAATATAGCTGCTTATGCAGTAACCATGGTAACCACGGACTCTGAGCGGCTGCATCGACGCAGGTCAGACAACAATTTTACATGTATGATCTTAAAACAGGACACAGCCATTATCCGTCCTGGCCTCATATTAAATGTGAACGCAGACTGAGTGTTGGACGTTTGCTTTATATAATCTTCCTCTCAAACATTTAAACAGCAGCGAGTCTGCAGCTGAGGGAATACAAACTGAAACTGTCGGAACAGGTTCGATCGTGGATTCATTTGGTAATTTATTAAATGTATAACTGTTATTCTAATCTGCTGCTGAGTCTCTTACACTGATGAAAATGCAGATAACACAGATCACGAATACCTGTTCAACCAATCACTTTCTTTCCACTTTGATCTGCGACAAACTGACGGTTCATCTCTGTTACAGTGTTGCGTTAGACTGCTATATTTTGTGTTCTTTATGCTGTAGATTTTCAAGTCTCTGGAATCGTTGGCAGTTTTAAAGGATGCTTTTCTGTAAAATCATATTGATATGACCCGTGACATATTCGTAGATGACAGTTTGATAGTCAGCTGTGAAACTCTGGGTTAACTCGGAGAGCTGAAGATATCGTGGATATGCTGACCTCGCTCCGTGGTATAGCCTACCGACCCATGATTAATATTCACGATAAAAATATTAGCCGAACATCATGAAGTCTGTATGTGTTTCATAGTGTCGAACAACCTTTGTACAATTAAAGCCAGCAGTTACTACATGACGGAAACACCAACGTTATCTCTCTTCTGCGATTATACGCAGGTCACGCTGATTACTGAACAAAAACCCAAAGATCAGCTGTTAATCGAATTTATTTGCTCTCTCTCCTCTTTAAACATGTTTTTAATGTTAGTTATAATTCAGAATTGGCGACTGAAACACCTAGAACACATACGAACATCAGGAAATAAAACCCCGATAAATATAACTTCAGTAAAAGAAGTCAGTGTCAGCGGGGGTTATTACAGCTGTGTACTGGGGCCTGCGCTTTGTCGGCGGTAATAACAGCTCGATTGCTTGCGAGGCGAGCGGGTCTATCCCACGCTTTGCCGTGAGACTGGGCTGGGCAGACATCTCCGAAATCATCGAAGCACTTTTGCAAAGAGGCTGTATCTTGACAAACCGACCAGACATATGAAGATTAAACCACTACATTCTTGGCTAAAAAAATATTAAAACGGTATTTGGTGACACACAAACAGGGTTTTTCAAAGTTCAGTTCTGTTTCCACATGCCGGTTGCTGTGTGCTAAAAACAATGGCCACCAGGCCAAAGCAATGGTTTTGACTCGATCAGCGTTAACCCCGCCCCCTGAGTTTGATGGGTGAGGCTGACAGATAAAATTAATTCATGGTGAGAGCCAGGCGCCAGGACTGCCAAAATGAAATAAATAAATATATCATTAAATAATTAATTAAATGTGTCAATAATTAATTAAAATGTGAAATACATAAATAATTAATTAAATGTGTCAATAATTAATTAATTAAATGTGTCAATAATTAATTAAAATGTGAAATACATAAATAATTAATTAAATGTGTCAATAATTAATTAATTAAATGTGTCATAACTATTTATTTAATTAATTAATTCCAATTTTAATTAATTATTGACACATTTAATTAATTATTTAATGGTGTATTTAATTAATTCATTATGGCAGTCCTGGCGTTCCATAATGCTAAGGTTAACCTTAGTTGTTGGTTTAACCATGGTTGAGGCAATGGCTGATCGCAAAAATAATCGGTGACTAGTCGACTACCAAAATAATCGTTTGTGGCAGCCCTATTCTCAATCATCCAGGTCATCGTAGTCTAAGGAGCTTAGAAAGAAAGCGGCTGGACTTCTTTAAGTTCGGTAAAACACGTTTCACCGCCCATACAAACCGTTATGACGGAATTATACAAAACACTGCATCAAAAACACAAAAAAAAGTTGTTTCAGATATGTTGATCTCAGCAAATTAGAATCAAACCAAAACTTTTTTGGGAGTACGGACAGCTGCATCTAAAGGCACAATCAATAGCGAACCGTACATAACGCTGCAGGGGCGTAAGGTGTTTGTAAGGTGGATGGAAATGAGGCTGTAGAGGTTTGGTGCATGCAGAAAAACAGCTGCAGGGACAATGAAAAGACTTTTCTGCTCCAACTTTCTGCCAGCAAACGCTCAACTTCTCCCAGCATGCTGAGCTAATGATTAGTTGGTGTTTTTCTCCAAACACTCTCTCACTCTTCTCTCAACGTGTTGACAATAAACTGTGAACAGACACCGAGGAGAGCAGCAGAAGACCTCATTCAGGAGCTAAACTCAACATGAACTGAACTCACAGTAAAGTTAGCTCGGTGCTTACCTTTAGATGAGCCCACAAACCGAGAGAAACTCCGTGATGAAGCTGGAACTCTTTCCAAACACAGGAAACAGATCAGGGAGCAGAGACCCACGTGGTTCACGCTGATCTCAGCTACGATCCAGGAGACAAGGGTGGGCAGATCGATGCAGATATCGATCCAGACGTTGGTAGTGGTTTATGATCGATAATTTAGTTTGTTTCTCTCCTCTAAGTTCACTACTTTACTCCCGTTTTATGAAAAGGCAGCTCTCTCTGCTCGACTCCTCTCCTGCACACATGCTTTGCTCCGCCCCATTTTCTGCTCTGCTGTGATTCGTTGCTGTGCGGTCACGTGACTCAGATGCTACATTTGGGGGGTGTCCAAATTCATGAGCCGCGTCCTCCTGAGGTCGCATTTGTAGGCCACAAGACAAAGGCCATGACAAATCATAGCATAGCCCAGCTAATTCCAGTTTCCAGTGATTGCACAGCCAATGTTCCCTCTAAGTTGTGCGCGAGTGCAATTGCGCACTGCTGGCACGGTCTCTGCAAAGAAAATGTCCGTTGCCTCCCTCTTCCCGCTCCACCACACCCACCCACACAGGTAGGGCCTTGGGGTGCGGGTGTGTCACCAAGGGGGGCATTCCCCCCCCTCTGTCCCCTTCTGGCCACCTGTGCCTCAATTTTATTCCACAACTTAGACATCCACACTACTTACACTCTCATAACACACACATATACAGGGATCAACAGGGGATACATGGCCCTCTTTGGCGGCACACTCCCACAGGGCCTTAATTCAATTCAATTCAATTTTGTTTATATAGTGCCAAATAGATACAGAGAAAAACCCAACAATCATATGACCCCCTATGAGCAAGCACTTTGGCAACAGTGGGAAGGAAAAACTCCCTTTTAACAGGAAGAAACCTCCGGCAGAACCAGGCTCAGGGAGGGGCGGCCATCTGCTGTGATTGGTTGGGGTGAGAGAAGGAAGACAGGATAAAGACATGCTGTGGAAGAGAGACAGAGGTTATACGTCTATTGCAGCATAACTAAGGGAGGATTCAGGGTCACCTGGTCCAGCCCTAACTATATGCTTTAGCAAAAAGGAAAATTTTAAGCCTAATCTTGAAAGTAGAAATAGTGTCTGTCTCCTGAATCCAAACTGGAAGCTGGTTTCACAGAAAAGGTGCCTGAAAACTGAAGGCTCTGCCTCCCATTCTACTTTTAAATACTCTAGGAACAACAAGTAGGCCTGCTCCTCACATACAACATCTTGAATAATCAGGCCCAAAGGAGTTTGCAAAGAAAAGCGTCTGGACTTCTTTAAGTTGCTTGAAGACGTTTCACCTCTCATCCGAGAAGCTTCTTCAATTCTAAGGTCAAATGGCCGAGAGTCCAAGATTTAAACCCAGTGGGAGTATCCCCCCAAAGAGGGACAAAGGACCCCCTGGTGATCCTCTAATCACATGAGCTTTCTTGGCTCATGTGATTAGAGGATCACCAGGGGGTCCTTTGTCCCAGACGCTTTTCTTTGCAAACTCCTTTGACTACGATGACCTGGATGACTGAGAACCTTCACAGACAATAATCAGGCCCCATCTTATCTTAATGACCTTGTAGTACCATATTACCCTATTAGAGTACTTTGCTCTCGCACTGCAGGCCTACTTGTTGACAGCGGAGGTTTAACCGGGCTGTAGATCAGGTGGGTGGTTCGATCCCTATCTGCTCTAGAATACCAAATAACGAAGGATGCTGCTGATCACTGGCCTCAGTCAAAGACATCAACAGCAGGGGGACCGTCTGGTTGATAAAGCCAGTTCATAATTCAGTCCTCGTTCATGAAGTGGTTTACAAACCTGAATAACCACTATATGACATGGTTCTGACTGAGCTAGAGCTTATTGCAAAGAAGAATGGGCAAGGATTTCAGTCTCTAGATGTGCAAAGCTGGTAGAGACATACCTTAAAAGACTGGCAGCTGTAATTGCAGCAAAAGGTGGTTTGACTCAGGGGGCTGAATAATTACACACACCCAACTTTGCAGTTATTTATTTGTAAAAAAAAAAATGTTTTGAATCATGTATTTCTGTTCCACTTCTCACGTGTACACCACTTTGTATTGGTCTTTCATGTTGAACTTTTTGTGGCTGTAATGTGAAAAAATGTGGAAAAGTTCAAGGGGGGCGAATAATTTTGCAAGCCACTGTAAGTGGGAGATTTTCCCAACGAAGAACCACTTACTGCTTAAAAGATTGAGTAGACTGTATATCCTCAGGTTCTTAACTTTAAACTCATTGAAGTCAGAGGCAGCATAAAAGTAACCCCCATTATAGACTGATTTCTAGTTTTAGTGTCGTATATTCCAGTGAGTTCTGCTTTTAGTTAGCAAATATAAACTAATGTAAGTCTATTAACAGCAACCGACTAACCAACCCGGTGAGTCGAGTCCCCTCAAGCAGTGCTCACTGAACAAGCCTAACACCAAACTGATGAAAACATGGTAGCATATAGTCTGCACTTATAAATAAGGCAGCATTTATTTAAAATCTGCAACAATCTCTCCCAAAGTGATTGCAGTCACTTCAAGTCAGACTGCAACTGTTTGCAGAAAGTTGGCCTCTTATACGTTGAGCCCCCTTATTCATTGTATTTCCAGAGTATTTTATTTTCTTTAATAAATATCGATATTTGGTGTCATTGTATTGATACAACATGGCAATGCAAAATATCAAGATGCTGTGCTGTATCAATTTTCCCCCCACCTCTACCGTAAAACAGGTGAAAACACCAGTCAGGCAGAAGATCAAAACAAAAGTTAAGTTCAAGTATTTATACAATATTAGTTAACTATAAGGTGAAACAACATCAAAAACAACAACAACAACTACTACTACCACTAAATACGGTGTCCCAATGGGAAAACCATTTAAACGTGACAGTGATAACATTTTGGAGAATCAAAATCCATTTTAAAAAAAAAAGAGAAAAACTTGCTGCTTCCCAAATGTAACATTCAGGATTATTGATGCAAGTCCAGAAATCAGAGCCACAAAGTAGACAAAAAGAAAACATATTATTGATACAGAAGTTGTTTTCTATACAAGATCACTGCAAAAAGCCATACCTAATGTCCACCTTGACGTTACGAGCTCTGTCACGGAAAATGAGATCCAAGTGTGACATCAGCTGACACTCTTTACAGGGGATTCCATCTGAACTCTGTGGAGCCTGATCTGGTTTGTAAGTCTGACCCTGAAACCAAAAGAGGATCTTTCTGTCTTTTGAGATTCACTGTGATCCAGTGAAGTCCGTCCTGCAGGATCATGCTGATGTTTGCATAGAGCAGATAATGAAGTGACTGTTTTTGCACATTGGTAACAGTGAAACAGTTTATTTACAGTGAGGGATTGTTTATGTTCAGATTATAAACAGATTCTTAAAGCTCTTGTCACACTGTTCTAAAGTTCCCTTCAATATGTCGAAGTTCATGGCGATCACGACTCCCTGAATATGAGAAACTTCTGTCACAGTGTCTACATTTGTACGGTTTCTCTCCTGTGTGGACTCGTTTATGTACTTTAAGGTAACCTGCAGTGGTGAAGGATGACCCACACTGGTCACAGAGGTGCTTTTTAACCCCACTGTGAATGACTTCATGTCGTTTTAATTCACTTAGTTTGGGGAAACCTCTCCCACATTCTTTGCAGTAGTTCATTTTGTCTCCAGTGTGTCTACGCTGATGTACTTTTAGGCTTCGTTGATGACTGAAAGTTTTTCCACAAAGGTCACAGAGAAACTCTTTCCCACCACCACAGTGACGACAGGGTTGAGAACTGGATCCATCTGTGTCGCTCTGCTTCTAAACAAACACACAAAGACAGTGTAAGTCAGGGAATTCCTTCAACATTTTTATCCTGAACATCGCCTGAAATAAAGAACATCTCTACCAACGTCCACATTTTACTGTTTAAACTCTGGCCTTTCCCCAAAACGGTCGAATGACTGAAAATCGTCTCAAAATGGACCAAAAATTGTACAGTGTATGCCCAGCTTTAAGAGGCTAGTGTCAGGGTTATATTGTTGATTGTCATTTATGCTTAGAAATATTTACTTAAATATGCTTAGAGTTTATAGTCGATGTCATATTGGTAGGGGTCTGATCCTTAGTAGTCTGCAAAGACTGTGTGTGCATTCCAGAGTGTTCTGGCATACACACTCACAGCTTAAGGACATGAGAGAGGTTATATCTTCTCTTACTGATATATGGTATAGCAAACACATCTATATCTGTTTTAGTATAAGTGCCTTTTGTTTAGATGAACTGCTGGACTTCCAGACCAGCAGGTTTAGGGAAGTCGTTTATGGGGTCACATTCTGACCACACACACACACACACGGTACTCTTTGTTCACATGTGTACCCATGTTAATGAGCCTATGCATATTCATGTGACCTCAATAAAAGAGCAGTGTTACGAGGGAGCGGACAAGAGCAACTGGAGTCAAGCGAAGGAATGGCATTTATCCAGTTGGTCTTCCTCATGCACGAGAAAAGGAACTTTGCCTACTTGTGTCTTGCTTTTCTGTGTAGTAGAAATTGTCTCGTTCACGCGGCGGGTTTGTGCTAGACAGATCCATCAGTTAGCTTCATCGGTCTCCCTCCCCTGTGGTTGGAAGGGGCGCCACAGTCAGAGATTGAGGTGTTTGCCTTTTCAGGACAACCATGCAGAGATTAAAGGCTGCATCGCAGCTCAAGTTAGAGCTTTCATCACCGTCTAACTCATCTTTCCCCAGAGTAACAGCCAAACAGGAGGATCTATTGGCTAGCACTGCTTAGCCTTGCACGTGTTCTTATTTTGAACTTAATCTGGAATTGATTGCAAATTGTTTTTGCGGATATGAAGGACACGATTTTGTTTTTCAACAAGGGTTAGTAAAAAACATCTCCAGTGAGATCAAATTGTTATGCCAAACATCTGCAGCTTGGCAGTGTATACAGCACTATAATGACCAGACCTAATTCTATTGAAAACCATACATCTTTCCACAGGTCTCAACTTCATCAGACATCACCTAGACCAGGGGTCGGCAACCCGCGGCTCCGGAGCCGCATGCGGCTCTTTAGTCCTTATACTGCGGCTCCGCATGGTTTGGGAAAACAAATTAGAAGTATTTAGCTGAAGTGCATTTTATTTGTGTTTAGTTCTTTTTTAAAAAAAACTTGTAGTTCTATATTGGAAGATTGTTGTGATTTTGAAATATAAAAATAAAATTATGTGTATATATATATATATATATATATATATATATATATATATATATATATATATATATATATTTTTTTTTTTTTTTTTTTTCATCGCTCAAAATAAGCGTCACACTCGCGAAGCTTGGTGTACCACTTGAAACGCCGTGCATTTATCGAGACTTTCAACCCCAGATAGGCCAATTATGGATCTTCGGATCCACATTATATCGGCAGCTGTTCTCCACCGTGAACTATGTTAAAACAAACACCGCTCACGCCTCACAGATGACAGTTTACAGTCCTGCGTAAAGATGAAAGCCCGATTAGCAGACGCTGTGAGCCGAGGTTTGGGACCAGAAGTCTCATTGTAAACATATCACTGCAGACCCGACGATGTTTGCATGGACATGCTTTTCAGCATCTCTTTATTGACCACTTTTCACACACGGTTGCTGTCGCGCATACAGCCGGCTGTAGCTTTTCAGCTCACAGCCCGACAACACAACAGCAGAGAGCGCACAGACTTTAAGGGCGGCGGCGCGATTGCGGGTGCCGCTCAGGTGCGTCCCCGACTCCCATTCAGCGGCACTGCAGACCACGCCCGCCACACACATTAACCAGGTAAAATAGATATTTAGGCAGAATTTTGCAAATATCTATTTTTTTAGCGACATAGTGCTTTTTTTTCCAATTACTTTTTAAAAGGTGGCGGCTCACAACAGTTTTTGTTTGCTACACGGATCATTTTAGTTCAGCTGGGTGTCTTTGCTTTTGTTATATTTCTTTAAGAGTTCAAAATGTGTTCATTACATAACTAAAATGTAATTTTCTCTGTAGCACTTCATGGATTTTATAAGCAACACACCTTAGTTGCTCTGTGGATTCTTTTAAAAAGCAGT
Organism: Oreochromis aureus; assembly: GCF_013358895.1. Classification (NCBI taxonomy): domain Eukaryota; kingdom Metazoa; phylum Chordata; class Actinopteri; order Cichliformes; family Cichlidae; genus Oreochromis; species Oreochromis aureus. Next base: position 36,953,144 of record NC_052950.1, on the reverse strand, counting down.
TAAAACCTTTCTGTTCAAACAAGCCTTTTGTTGATCTCGTATTTTATATTCTTTACATTATTTACATTTGATCTTTTACATTGTGTATAATGTCTATTGATTGTATTGTTTATTTTAATATTTGTGTACAGCGCTTTGTGACTGCCTGTCTGTGAAAAGCGCTTAATAAATAAACTTTACTTACTTACTTTAGTTGTTCACACAAAGCATAAAGGTAAAAAAACAATATATACAGTGTTATCTTCATTTTAGATTTCAAAAAGTATTTGCGGCTCCCAGTGTTTTCTTTTGCGTGGAAACCGGGTCCAAGTGGCTCTTCGGGTGTTAAAGGTTGCAGACCCCTGACCTAGACTCAGAGCTGGGTGAGGCCAGCACAAACAGCAGCCTAAACGACGAAGATAATGGATCCACTGGGTCAGGAAAGCCAGAAGCAGAGGAACTGGAGAGGTACCTTTCATGTCCATTCACTGGAGGTATGGATATATTGCATGGCTTTCCTCACATCAAGAAGCTGTCCATTAAAATGAATACAGCTCTTCCTGCATTTGGAGCCTGTGAAGGACTTCTTAGTCATGCAGGACTCCTGTTCACTGCTGAACAGCTACAGCTTCACAGAAAGAACCTTGAGAGCAAACTGTTGCTGAAGCTTAACCATCACCTCACTGAGTGAAGAAATGGCACATTTTTGCTAAATATGCAGAAACAGATGCACACCCAAACAATTTATGGTAAACTGAGCTGCCTTGCATGAACATATGATGAAGTTACCCTGTTCTCTCTCTTCTCTGAAGCTGCTGTGCCATTTGGAGCAAAAATGAATATAAAGTATACAACACATCTTGTCACTGGAAATGGTTTGCACTGTTTATATATTTTTATGTTGTGAAAAACTGAAATCTGGAAATTAGAATTGCTGTGCCTTATTTTGGTTTATGTTCTATAAACTAAATAAGGCACATCTGAGATCGATTTTGGTCGCCCGACCGGAGATATCGCTAGCCCCGGGACGTCGGGCTAGCGATTTTGTGAGCCCTGCTACAAGCCACAAGATACTAACCCCAAGCTGCTCTCCAATGCATCCCTTGGAGTGTGAATGTTAGATAGCAAGGGGAGAAGCTTTTTTCCAACATCAGGAAAGTTTCAGCAGATTTGTTTCAGAATTGACTGAATATTCTGTTGACAAAGTTTTCATGTCTCATTTAGCTTTGAAATTAAACTACATTCACATAATACTTCAAAATAACTGCAACTGTAAAAATATGAATACATACCTCACAGTAACTGCACTTGTAGAGTCTTTTTCTGGTGTGAATCTGTTGATGCTGTCTCAGGGAACGTGGCTCTTTAAAAGCCTTTTCACACCAGTCACATTTATAAGGTCTCTCCTCAGTGTGGGTAAACATGTGGTTTTGTAAGTGTGTGGCTGTTGTAAACAGTTTCCCACACTGATCGCACCAGTAAACATCATGTCCAGTGTGAATGCGCAGGTGAATATTTCGTTTGACTAGCGAGCAGAATGTTTTTCCACAAATGTCGCAGCTATATGCTTTATTATTTTCAGAGTGGGTAACTAGATGGCCCTGTAAGCTGCTACTACGAGCAAAAGCTTTACCACACCGATCACAGCTGTACGCTTTAACTCCACTGTGGAGGAGTTGGTGTCTTTTTAAGTGTCCGAACTGGGTGAAAGATTTTTCACACAAGTCACAGCTGTACGGTTTAAGTGCACTGTGGATGAGTTGGTGTCTTTTTAAGTTTGCAGCCATGGTAAAAGACTTTCCACACAAGTCACAGTAGTGTGCTTTAACTCCACTGTGGATGAGTTGATGCCGTATCAGGTCAGACTTCCGATTAATATCCTTCCCACACTCATCACAGCTGTATCTTTTCTCTTCCTTTCTTCTGTGTGATTTGTCAGCCTCCTGAGAGCGCTGATCTCTCGCTCCATGTTGGTCCTGCAGTGACAGAGATACAGAGGCAGTGAGTGAAATGCAGTCGTGGAACAAACTGAAACTCCCTCCATTAGTGGAATCAAAGATTGATTAACTGATAATACTTTATTTATCCGGAGGGAAAATGTTTTAAAGGCTGCCAGATGATCTGGCACCATCATGAGCACCCCTTCCAACCATACATACAGGGTGGGCCATTTATATGGATACACCGTAATAAAATGGGAATGGTTGGTGATATTAAAGTCCTGTTTGTGGAACATTAGTATATGTGAGGGGGGAAACTCCTCAAGATGGGTGGTGACCATGGTGGCCATTTATTAGTCGGTCATCTTGGATACAACTTTTATTTTTTCAATAGGAAGAGCACCATGTGACACATCAAACTTATTGGTAATGTCACAAGAAAAACAATGGTTGTGCTTGGTTTCAACGTAACTTTATTCTTCCAAGTTTATTCTTCCAACAAAGTTTCTCTTTGTTCACAGCCATTGACATGTCGAAGAGGTTAACACGCGAGGAGCGGATCGAAATTGTGTTGGTATCTGGTGAACACAGTAACCGGGTCATTGCAGCAGATTTCAATGCAAGACACCCTACGAGACCACCCATCTCCCATGCTACAGTCAGCAAACTGCTTGCTAAGTTTCATGAAACTGGTTCAGTGTTGGATTTGCCAAAATGTGGACGAATGAAAACTGTCACTAATAAAGAAACATCAGTGGCTGTCCTAGCTTCATTCAGCAAGAGCCCACAGCGTAGCACTCGCCGCATGTCACTGACGAGTGGCATTAGTCGAACATCCCTTCGGCGGATATTAGCTACTCACAAATGGCACCCTTACAAACTCCAGCTACTGCAGCATCTCAACGAGGATGACCCAGATCGGCGCACAGAATTTGCAGAATGGGAAAAACTAAAATTGGAACAGGACCCTCAGTTCACGCAGAAGATTTTGTTCAGTGATGAGGCAAACTTTTATGTGAATGGTGAAGTTAACAAACAAAACCACCGCTATTGGTCTGACACTAACCCACATTGGATGGATCCCTCCAAGACTGTTGGAACAACAAAAGTGATGGTTTGGTGTGGTATATGGGGTACAACGATAGTGGCTCCATTCTTCATCAATGGAAACATCAAGGCCGCTGGATATTTGAAATTGCTACATGATGATGTGTTTCCCTCCTTTGTGTACTGAAGCTGGCACGTTCCCTGAGTTTTTCCTGCAAGATGGTGCACCACCACACTATGGGTGCCAGGTCCGAGCATTCCTAGATGAACAGTTTCCTGGAAAGTGGATTGGTCATCGTGGGCCAGTTGAATGGCCCCAAGGTCTCCTGATCTGACCCCCTTAGACTTTTATCTTTGGGGTCATCTGAAGGCAATTGTCTATGGTGTGAAGATACGAGATGTGCAGCACCTGAAACTATGGATACTGGATGCCTGTGCTGGCATTTCTCCTGTGGTGTCTCTATCAGTGTGTGAAGAGTGGGAGAAGAGGGTTGCATTGACAATCCAACACAATGGGCAGCACATTGAACACATTTTATAAGTGGTCAGAAACTTGTAAATAAGTCAAGAAAGAATAAAGTTACGTTGACACCAAGCACACCATTGTTTTTCTTGTGACATTACCAATAAGTTTGATGTGTCACATGGCCCTCTTCCTATTGGAAAACCAAAAGTTGTATCCAAGATGGCCAAATGGTCACCACCCATCTTGAGGAGTTTGCCCCCTCACATATACTAAAGTGCCCCATATACTATATACAGTTAAGCCCATAATTATTCATACCCCTGGCAAATTTTGACTTAAAGTTACTTTTATTCAACTAGCAAGTTATTTTTTGACTGGAAATGACACAGGCGTCTCACAAAAGATAATAAGATGATGTACAAGATGCATCATTGTGGAAAAAAATATTTCTCAGCTTTTATTTACATTTGAGCAAAAAGTATCATGTCCAGAATTATTCATACCCTTCACAAACTGTCACAGTCTCTGGGAAAATCCAAAGTTCCATACCATTCCAAATAGTCAAAGCTGTTCTAAAGCATCCTAATTACCCTGATTAATTGGAAATAGCTGTTGATCAACTCAACAGGTGAAAAACAGCAGCTCTCTGCAGGTGGTCTGTGGACATTCATGGCTAAGACAAAGGAACTCAGTGAGGACCTGCAGCTGTGCATTGTGGCTGCTCACAAGTGAGTAATGGGCTACAAGGCCATATCCAAATGTTTTCAAGTTCCAGTGGCTACAGTGCAAAGTATTATTAAAAAATACAAGATGTTCCGCACTGTGGAAAATCTCAGAGGACGTTGTCGGAAGCCAAAAGTGAAACCTGTGCTGGCCAGGAGAATAGTGAGAGAGGTGAAAAAGAATCCAAGGATCACCACCAAGGCCATTCTGGTGAATCTGGGCTCTGCTGGTGGCAATGTCTCAAGGCAGACAGTCCAACGGACACTGTTGGATTCCACGGATGCAGACCAAGGAAAACGCCACTTCTCCAGGCACTTCTAAGGCATGCCAAAGCTCATTTGGCCTTTGCAAATGCTCATCTGGACAAAGAAGAAGATTTCTGGTCTTCAGTGTTATGGTCAGATGAAACAAAAATTGAATTATTTGGTCACAATGATGTTGCCTTCATTTGGCATAAAAATGGAGAAGCCTTCAACCCAAAGAACACCATCCCCACTGTCAAACATGGTGGTGCAAACCTAATGCTTTGGGGGTGTTTTTTAGCAAATGGACCAGGGAACCTAATCACAGTAAACAGCACCATGAAAAAAGAGCAATACATGAAGATTCTCAACAACAACATCAGGCAGTCTGCAGAAAAACTTGGCCTTGGGAACCAGTGGACATTTCAGCACGACAATGACCCAAAACATACAGCAAACGTGCTGAAGAAATGGTTAGCAGACAACAACATTAACGTTTTGCAGTGGCCTAGCCAGAGTTCTGACTTGAATCCAATTGAGAATCTGTGGAGGGAGCGAAAGATCAGGGTGATGGCAAGAAGACCCTCCAACCTGAAAGATTTGGAGCTCATTGCTAAAGATGAATGGGCAAAAATGCCTGTGGAGACATGCAAAAAGCTGGTCTGCAATTATAGGAAGTGTTTGATTGCTGTAATAGCCAATAAAGGCTTTTCTATTGATTATTGAGAAGGGTATGAATAATTCTGGACATGATACTTTTTGCTAAAATATAAATAAAACCTGAGCAATATTTTTTTCCACAATGATGCCTGTTGTACATCGTCTTATTATCTTTGGGGAGACACCTGTGTCATTTCTGCTCAAAACAAGAACTTGCTTGTTGAACAAAAGTAACTTTAAGTCAAAATTTGGCAGGGGTATGAAAAATTATGGGCTTGACTGTATATATATACACATATACTAATGTGCCACAAACAGGACTTTAATATCATCAAAATAAAATCCGGTTTTCATCTTGAAGGTGAGTGTTCTTTCACCCGGTTAAGCAAAAGTCGCCAGTCCTCCAGCTGACGTAGGTGACCTTGAAGGATAGGAGCAGATAGTCCAAACAAGGTCCTGCAGTCAGGGAGAATTGTCTGGCCAGTCTTGGCTAGGGATGGGTATCGTTTAGGTTTTATCCCATACCGGTGCCAAACTGGTACTTTTGAAACCGTGCCGGTGCTTAAACGGTGCTCGAACCGGTGCTTAAAGACTGGAGAACACAAACTTTGTCCTAAAACCTCTCATGTTTAGCTGTTTTTTTGGTAAACAGATGTTATATGCTGCAGCTATAGGGCATATATGGTATCACTCTTGGCTGTAAGCAGTGCTTAAACCAGACATTCTCAAAGTGTGGGGGGCGCAGAGCCATGGCAGAGGGGGCGCGGTATGAAAAGGGGGGGGGGGACAAAATGCTTGGACACTGCTAGCATGGGGCGCCCACAGAAACGCAAAGCAGGAGATGAAGTATAGCTGAATATGTTTCCAAACCAACTTCATTCCAAGCCAAAGACTAGAAAATATGGTGAAGCAACGGGTGTATTAAAAAATAATTTATATTTCACCAAAGATCCATCCTGCAGTGTTATAATGCTTTGTCAGTATCATTGACTGTAGAAAACATGGACGACGCCACAGCTCCCCAAAAATGAAGCCAAAACGTCTCTATCGCCCCCTGGTGTCTGGCTGCAGTATAGGTCATAAACCCCGCCTCCTCCATGTTAGCGGATGAGACTGGGGTCAGACTAAAATAAATTTATTCTCCTTAGATCATTTTTTTCCAAAGATTCTTTCTTTGGTTATCAATAGTTCTCATCATGCTCATTGATGTCCAAGGGGTCTCCTTTCCCATAAGTTTGATTCTAATTCCTACCGCGGCGATGTTAAATTGGGGTGAAACGTCATCATAGCAGCTTTGACTGGCAGCTGCAGTCACGGAGAAACTTGCGTATCTCTGTTCGGGATAGAGCGCAGATAGAGCGCAGATAGAGCGTAGGCTCTGAGAGGAGGGCCAGCGTTTACGCTACGAAAACACGACCGACTGTTTTAACCTGACAGCCTGAGGTGTTCTTCAGTAAACTGGACTACCCGACAGAAGGACCCGAGGCCCGGCTGCACTTTTTCGGTAAGTTAAACGTGTTTGTAAGCTAATCCGTAACTACCGTCCTTAGGTCCCGAGACCTAGCTAGCTAAAATGAGCACTCGGCTGTCAGGGTTCGTTTAGCTAATCTGTGCAGGTGAATGAATTTACTAAAGAAATCAAGAGAAACGCCCCGGGCTGCTCAGTCACTAATTACTGTTACTGTACTTTTATTACAAGTATTATACTGTAAAAGCAACAGGCTGCACCCTGCTGCAGCTCCTGTGCAGAGCTGAATATTAAATATGTGCAAACAACAGCATGTTTTCAGTCTCTTGCCACATCTGTAAAGACAGTAACATCTTTTTTAAAAGCTTGTACTTCAGTAACTCCTCATTAATCAGGAACTATGGATTAAAGTACTGTAGTGTACTGTAATACTGAAAAAATGTAAGAGAAGAACTTCAGATCCTGAGTGTGTGAGGACAGAAGAATCAGCTTTATTTCAATATTGAGGGATAAAATTTATATTTGAGTTTGATGGTTCTGTTTTCTTTGTGATTACAGGAGCTGCCCTCAGATTCAGACCTCAGCACCACCCAGTGACAGCAGACAGATCATCCAACATGTTAACTGCAAAATGAACTGATGAAAACAATACAAAGGTTAAAGTACCACACGTGCTGTAGTGAAAGCTGCAGCTTTATTGATAAAGTTAAAGACAAAAAAACAAAAGGATTAATCACTCATGTAACAGTGTCACTATATATCAGCATTAACAGGACCTCAGTTTGGTGTTTCACAAAGCTGCTGATCTCAGACCTGCACAGCTTCCGTTTTAAACACTTGATGTACTCAGCTGCATGAAGAGCATATGAGATTTTCTCTAACACAATTTAATAAAACATGATGAAGGTCAAAGGTCGTCACTTGTATGTTGAACTACAAACTTGTCATCTGGAATTCTTTCACAGGTTTTTACAGATAGTGTTATTTACCATAAAGTGATTCAGAGTTATTCATACCAGAGTAACCAGAGAGGATCATATGTTTTTAAATATATAACTTTCTACAGGACTGAATATATTATCTTTATGTAAAAGTCTGAAGCCTCTGGGGAGTATCCGAGTATTTATAACATTACACAAACCAAAGGTCTCCATCACAGTGTTCATGAAATGCTGGGTGTATCCATCTCCTGGATCGGGCCTACGGAGGAGTGCCGAAGATTTCCCTGTGAGGGAGCTGCTGGTGAAGATCATGAGTCCTGCTTGATCAATGCGATGAGCTTCAGTCTTCCTGGTGTTTCTTAAATGAAGCCTCTCTCAGTGGGTCAACAGAACATCTGGCACAGGACAGCTGTGATGAAAGAAAAGGAAGAAGTTTCTCCAAACCTCTGGACCCAGGAAACCCAGCTTGGTCCTGATGGTCTCCCTCACTAGTTTCTCTCCAGGGTGAATGTAGCTGTTGATATAATATGGATTATTATTAAATGAAAAGAACAAATTAGACTACACTACTGAAACGTTCTGCTGATGTTTTTAAAGTCTCCATGTTACCAGGCTGTAGAGGGCTCTGAAGATTTAAACAGTTTTAGATCCATTACACTCACAGTCTTATGTTAAAATCTCAAAGGACAGCATTATATTTTTGATATTAACAGTAACTCTGGGCCTCTGTAGAGTGTGCAGATGATCTCATTGCTGTCTAAAAATGGATAACAAACATAAGAAGTGCTGAATCCTTCAATAACACAGACTATTAGAGTAACAGCATTGAGTGTAGAAAAGTTTTCTACAGTCAATGAGTAACAGGTGTGTAGTGTCCCTAACTAACTAGCAACAAGCCTCCAACACAGCGCGTATGCTAGTGACTAATCTAGCAAACGAATTAACAACAAAGTGATTTTAGAACTATAAGATGATAAGCTGTGCATCTTTTTTTTATAACAGTGACATGGTTGTATTTACCTTAATTAAACGAGTCGTCAGTCGCGGTAAACCAACAAAAAAACTCGAGCAGCCGGGCTACGTAAAAAGTGTAGGGGGGCGTGTTTGTGGTCACGTCCAGCGGGTGTGTGGGCCGAGCGTTACACAGTCGCTCCACCTCAAATCACTACTGCGCAGACTCTGGCTCCAAATTTGCAAGATGGCAGCCTCCACAAGCGGGATATTTTGGCTTCATTTTTGCACAATGGGAGGAGGCGGGGTCGCGTCGTCCATGTTTTCTACACTCAATGGTCGGTATTGGTTATGTACGTGTGTTTATTTATATATGTTTATTTTCTGTATTTATATTTTGGGAGCTTTTATTTTGTTTGTGTGACCTTTGACTTCCCACGAAGTCACTTCCTGTAGCTGCGTGCTATTTTCCTCAGTCGCCTAGAGGCCCAGCTGAGGAGAGGTGAGCGAATAAACACAGTTAAAGTAACTAAAAGTAATTCAAACACTGCTCGTTCCCTTTGTGTGTTTTGTCTCACAGTTCTGTTTGATGTTTTAGTGTGAATTATTGTTTCTCTGTCGAGTACAGCACTTTATTGTAACATGCTAGTTACCCATTCTCAGATGAGAGCATAGGAGCATGCAGGTGACATCACATGTGGTCCGCTATCCTTCTCTCTCCCTTGAAGTCCGGTAAAGTGAAGTCGCTGTACTGTTTTGTTTTTATTTTAAACAGGTATGTGAGCTCCCTCTTTTATTTTGGTGTCATGTGAACTGGTTATATCTTTTGTTTGTTTGTGATTCATGTTCACAGTTTCAACTTACTGTTAGATCACAAATTTCCTGTGGTGGGAAACTAGTTTGTGCAACTTTTTTGTATTTACAGTTTTGAGGGATAAGCCTCTTAAATTTCTCTAACTCGAAATATATGTTAAAAAAAGAAAAACGATTTGCAATTTTTTTTGTAGTTTATTGCCCTTTTTTGCAATTTATGTAATTACTATGCACTTAATGCATACATATTATTAAAATTTGGGCTATAATGGTTGTATTGATGTATATCAACTTGAAATGCTCCCAAAAATGGCACTGCAGCATGTAACAATATAATACAAGCTCTGGCGTACTTGGTTCTAAGGTAGGTCTTAAAGGGTTAAACAACTTGTAGCAGGCTGCTGAGTTTGCATCTTTTGCTGTGAAGTACAGCCAGACTTTTGACCACTTCGCCTTGGGCATTTTTAATCTGTACGTACCTGGGCCCACCTACTATCCTTGGAAAGGTAAAATGATTGGCTAGAATCCAAAGTGTATGACATCACAAGAAAAAAAAGAACACCGAAATAAAGCACTGGAATGCGCGCTGCTTTTCAGTCTGGTTACTACAGTTTGTGTCAGAACCGGTGCCATAGTGGCACCGGATACCGGTACTAGGGCTGCCACGATTAGTCGACTAGTCACGATTACTTTGACTATCAAAATAATTTAATAGTCGACGCGTCGTTTGAAGCTTTGTAAGAGCCCAAAAGATGCAGGAATAAGTAGTAGGATTTAAGAGTGTAATAACGGACTGAAACAGAAGATGGCAGCACTGCATGTACAAGGATGTCAGCTGCTGTTAAACCCTGAAGAAGAAGCTGTGTCCCAGAATTCATCGCGCGGCCCTGCTCAGTTTATAATATAATTTAGAATATTCTCCGGTGTCCTGTTATATTTTAGTTAGCAAGGAGCAGACGGCTGAGTATATTAAACTTCACTGAAACAATCTACAAACTTCATTAAAACTTAAACTATCATCTTGTCTTTATTTTTAGTTAGCACATACCATAAACACTTAAAGTTGTAAGCTAATGATAGTTATATAAGAGCAGATGCTGGTGCAATAAGCTGTACATTTTACATCCAATGGATGCATGATCTGATTAGTTGACTAATCGCAAAAATAATCGGTGACTAGTCGACCATCAAAATAATCGTTTGTGGCAGCTCTAACCAGTACCCATTCCTAGTCTTGGCCTTGGGTAGCCACATGAAGGAGATGGTTGTTTTGGGATCGGATGATTTTCGCAGTTGGTCTAAATGTCCATCACTGGTTATCAGGTCTCTGAATTCCCTATGCAGAGCCTTGAGCTTCTTCAAGATGTTATCAATATTGCGTTCAATAAACACAGTCTGAGTACTCACGGCTTGGCCATTGTCAATCGTGTTGGCCAGCGTTGTGGGGTTTTGAACAGCTGTGCCTGCTTCCTTTGTTCTTTGATAAGCCAGGTCCGAGCCAGCTCCTAACAGTAGGAACTCTGCTATCATGGATCCAAATAGGTAGTTCAATGCTCTCCATTGAAAGTGAGGCACATGATGCAAGCGAACATTGCGTATCCGGCAGCAAACATCCCTGCAGGACAATCAGGGTCTCCCCAGCCCAAACTTCTTGTCGACAGTAGGGTGTTGATTTTGTTAAGGGACCAGGTGATCAAATTCATAAATCTTTAGGTTTTAGAGAACAAGACTGAGAAACTCTCTAACTCTGTAGAAGGTGCTCATAATGGGGGTTGAATCTCTTGCGTTTCTCAGTTTGCGGAGGAAGTAGAGTCGCTGTTGGTCTTCTCCACATTCAGGGACAGGTTGTTGTTGCTGCACCCCTCTGCCAGATGATTGACTTCACCCCAGTAGTAGGCCTCATCATTGTTAATGATGCGACCTACCACAGTTGTTTCGTCTGCAAACGTGATGGAAAGTATGGAGCTGTGTGATGGTGTGTAGTCGTGGGTCAGCAGAGGGGGCTCAACACACATCCTTGGAGAGCCACTGTATTCAGTGTTTGTGGGCTGGAGGTACGACCGCTTGCTGTCTTCCTCTCAGGAAATCCAGGAGCCAGTTACCCAGCAAGGTGCTGATCCCCAGCAGTTAAAGTATGTGAATAAGTTAGTAGGTAATGTTGGTGCTGAATGCTGAATGCTGAACTGAAGTCTATGAACAGCATTCTAACATATGAGTCTATAGTGTGCAGATGTGTGAGGGCTTATTGAAGGGCAGTTGAAATTGCATCATCGGTTGAGCGTTTTGACCGGTATGCGAACTCAAATGGATCCAGGTTGGTGGAAAGAGATCATTTGATTTGATGCATGGCTAACTGTTCCAAGCACTTCTTAATGATTGGGGTGAGTGCAACCGGACGGTAGTCGTTAAAGCAGGATGTAGAGGACTTCTTCGGTACAGTAATGATGGTGGAGGCTTCAATGCATGTGGGAAGGACAGTCTGACCCTAATGATGTGGTAAAGATGTCTGTGAAGATATTTGTGAGGTTCACAGCATAGTCTCTCAGTGCTCGTCCAAGGATGTTATCAGGACCTTGAGTTTTGTGTATATTGATTTTGGCAAGGGATCTCCACACACTCTCTGGGGAATGTGTCGCCACGGTCTGCTAAGTGTAGTCTGTGATGGTTTGTATTCCTTGCCACTGCCTCCGAGTATCTCTGCTGTTGCTGAAGCTTTGCAAAATCCTCCGGGAGTACTGCCTTTTCGTCTCTGATGCCACGTGACACGTGCTCTTTTTAGGTTGACCTAATCCCCGGCTCCGAAAGCTGCATTTCACAACCTTAGGAGCCTGTAGACCTCACCTGTGAGCCATGGTTTCTGATTGACAGTGATAGTCCTGGTCTCTGTGACATCATCAATGCATTTTGGGATGTAGGCAATGACAGTTTTTGTATATTCCTCTAAGTCTGTGGTGTTGTCGTGTGTGGCAGCCTTTTAAAGATCTCCCAGCCTTGAAGTGCCTCTGAGGACCCTTCTGGCCACACACGTACTTGCTTATGAACTGGTTTGGCGACTTTGAGCAGGGGCCTGTATGCTAGCATTAGCATAACAGTGATGTGATCAGAGGCACTGAGGTGGGGGAGGGAGAGGTCTTTGTAATCTCCTCTCTGGGTGGTGAAAACATTGTCCAAAAAGCAATGACAAAAACCAAGAAACACTGAAAAAATAACAATAATCAAAGAATAAAACTATAAAACATAAAACACTGGGTCGTAGACCCAATGCCATGACAATGGGATCACTACGGTTTTTCGTTTAGTCAGCAGTTGTCCTTCTCTCCTGGATTGGCTGAAGATTTCTTTTGGCGCCTTCCCAGCTTAGACAAAAGTCCAGATGGGATAACCACATTTACTCAGGGCCTTCTTGATGTGATGTTCTTCTGCTTCTGTGGCCACTGTGTCTGTGGAGATGGTGTTCGCTCTATGTTGTAGCATCCTGATGACGCCCAGTTTGTACTCCAGTGGATGATGAGATACTGATCGGTATGCGTAGGTTTACAGTACACATCACTTTTTAGATCTCCCCGATTAATGATGGAAATCTCACAGTCTAAGAAGGCTAACCTGCCACTTTTCATATCCTCCCTGGTGAATTTTATGTGTTGGTCCACCGATTTAATGTGATCTGTAAATTTTGGTACATCCTGAGATTTGATTTTCACCCAGGTGTCATCCACATACCTGAACCAATGACTTGGTGGTGTTCCTGGAGACCCAGTGTTTTGTGCACTTTTGTTTTATTTCGTTGATTATTGTATTTTTCTCTGTTTCCTGTTTTTTCTGAAAGAGTCTGGTGTGTTTTTGTCAGTGTTTAGCTTCACTGCCCTGTGACATCATTATTTTTAATTTCAGTCAGCTGTTTCCCCATGTGTTCTCACTTCCCCTGATTACCTCCTTTGTATTCAAGTCCTCTGTTTTCTGTGTTTCATTGTCAGGTTGTCTGTTTTGCTACACCATGGTCTCATCATAGCTTTTATACAGTGGCTTGCAAAAGTATTTGGCCCCCTTAAACTTTCCCACATTTTGTCACATCACAGCCACAAACATGAATCAATTTTATTGGAATTCCTTGGAAGACCAACATAAAGTGGTGTGCACATGAGAAGTGGAACGAAAATCATACATGATTCTAGGGCTGTGCAATATGACCAAAATCTCATATCCCGATATAAGAATTCTATCGTCCCGATAACGATATAAATCACAGAAATGTAACATTTTCTGTAAATTCGGTGAATCTCGGGCAGCTCGACTTGCGGGAAGTGTTTTCAGCTGTGTGTCATGTAGCTGGAGTCGAGTGTTTTAACCCTTTAAGACCTACCATAGAACCAAGTCGGCCAGAGCTTATGTTATATTTTTACATGTTGTAGTGCCATTTTTGGGAGCATTTCAAGTTGATATACACCAATACAACCATTATAATATCAAAATAGTTACGCAAAACGAAGCGTGCCCGCTCTGACCGCTTTAAAGGGTTAACAGATGCATGACATAAGTTGTAACGGCCGCCGTTTTCTTTGTGAGTATTTATTACACAGCGTGCTGCGGGGAAAAGCCTGTTCTAACGTTTGAGTCTGAGGTTTATTTTTTAGCACCTGGCGGCTCTTTTTTACATCTCATCTGTAAATAATCTGCTCTTTCACGTGATTCAGTTTATTTTGAAAAGTCCCAACAGTATCTTGAGCTTTATTGTGAAAGGTTTATGTGGTACATAAACAAGCGGACATGCGATGGTGTTACCGTCTTTGTTGCTAACCACAACGCATAAAAACAGGCGCTTGTCCGTCCGTAGTGTGGTTATATTAAATATAAGAGAAAGAGAGAACTTTAAGAAATTAATATAGCCACTACAGTGACCATCAGAACGATGAAAAATATTGCCGTAAACAGTTTATTTTGCGACACCACGAAACAAACGATAGCGTAAAATGAAACGATAGACGTTTTTATATCGTCATCCGATATATATCGTTATATCGAACAGCCCTACATGATTCCAAACATTTTTTTTTTACAAATAAATAACTGAAAAGTGGGGTGTGTGTAATTATTCAGCCCCCTGAGTCAATACTTTGTAGAACCATCTTTTGCTGCAATTACAGCTGCCAGTCTTTTAGGGTATGTCTCTACCAGCTTTGCACTTCTAGAGACTGAAATCTTTGCCCATTCTTCTTTGCATAACAGCTCCAGCTCAGTCAGATTAGATGGACAGTGTTTGTGCACAAATGACAATTTTAGCAGCACAAATCAGCACAAACATAGCACAGTTGATTAACACCACTTTTGTTGGATTTGAAGAAGGTGAGGGGCCAATTTCACTCACATGGTTTGTCTGAGCATTACAGCTACTGTAATCAGAAGTGTCGCGGAGTAATACGTACCGTGCTTCAACGTAATATTACCTTATTGTGTGTGTATAAGGACCATAAATGGCACCTGTTAAGAAACAAGGCTGTCACACGGTACACAGTAGAACATGGGAACAGAGCAGCTGCGAAATCTGTCTTTGTTATTATGCTCAGCGTCTTTTAGTTTACATTTTGACTGCACTATTGCTTTTTGTTATGTGCAAAAACAACAGTGTTTTATTTTATATATGGAGCATTATTATTTAATAAATGCTGATCGTTTATTTCTGAGTAATTTTTTCATGTACATCTACGTTGTATGTTAATAAAACTGCCTCTGCGCAATCTGGGACACGGCTTTTACTAAGAACTCTCTTTTTGTTCTTACTTTATGGCTTAAAATAAATATCGAGATGTATATTGTATATCGCCATCCAGCAACAGAATATCGACATATAAAATTTAGCCCTAATTTACTTCATGAAAAATGGAGAGTCCAACTGATGATATTGTGTAACTTCTGTGGTTTTTGTTTGTGAATGTAGATTCTGTATGTATGGAGGAGGCCAGGATGGAAAAGACAAAGCTGCTGTTAACAACCAGCTGTGCACACAGGTTCAATAACAGTGTGACTGGGATATTTTTCTCACCTTTTCTGTTGATGTCATTGTTTCCTCTGTAGCGGCTGAGCTGAGTCCAAATGGCTGAAACTGTTCCTCTGCTGCTCCACCAGACTCTCCTCCTCTCCTGTTACTCAGCTGGGACACAAAAAGTGTAGATACAGTCAAGCCCATAATTATTCACACCTCTGGCTAATTTTTGACTTAACGTTACTTTTATTCAACCAGCAAGGTTTTATTTTTTACTGGAAATGACATAGGTGTCTTCCAAAAGACAATAAGATGATGTACAAGAGGCATGATTGTGGAAAAAAATATTTCTCAGCTTTTATTTACATTTGAGCAAAAAGTATCATGTCCAGAATTATTCATACCCTTCACAAACTGTCACAGTCTCTAGGAAAATCCAAAGTTGCATACCATTCCAAATAGTCCAAGCTGTTCTAAAGCATCCTAATTACCCTGATTATTGGGAACAGCTATTTTAACTCAACTCAACAGGTGAAAAACAGCAGCCCTCTGCAGTTGGTTTGTGGACAGTCATGGCTAAAATATAGGAGCTCAATGAGGACCAGCGGCTGAGCATTGTGGCTGCTCACAAGTCAGGAAAGGGCTACAAGGCCATATCTAAATGTTTTCAAGTTCCAGTGGCTACAGTGCAAAGTATTATTAAAAAATACAAGATGTTCCGCACTGTGGAAAATCTGAAAGTATGTGGTCAGAAGCCAAAAGTGACACGTGTGCTGGCCAGGAGGAAAATGAGAGAGGTGAAAGGAATCCTAGGATCACCACTATAGCCATTCTGGTGAATCTGGGCTCTGCTGATGGCAACATCTCAAAGCAGATAACCCAATGGACACTGCACACTGCTGGGTTCCACGGATGCAGACCAAGGACAACACCATTTCTCCAGATAAGGCACGCAAAAGCTTGCTTGGCCTTTGCAAATGCTTATCTGGACAAAGAAGAAGACTTCTGGTCTTCTGTGTTATGGTCAGATCAAACAAAAATTTAATTGCTTGGTCACAACGATGTTTCTTTCATTTGGCGTAAAAAAGTAAAACTTCAACCCAAAGAACACCATCCCTACGGTCTAATGCGTTTGTGCTTTTCAGCCAATGGACCATGGAACCTAATCACAGTAAACAGCACCATGAAAAAAAGAGCAAAACATGAAGATTCTCAACAACAACATCAGGCAGTCTGCAGAGGAACTTGGCCTTTGGCACAAGTGGACATTGCAGTTCTACAATAAGCCAAAACACACAGCAAACGTGGTGAAGAAATGGTTAGCAGAATACAATAATGTTTTGGAGTGGCCCAGCTAGAGTTCTGAATTGAATCCAATTGAGAATCTGTGGAGGGAGCGAAAGATCAGGGTGATGGCAAGAAGACCCTCCAACCTAAAAGGCTTGGAGCTCATTGGTAAAGATGAATGGGTACAAATACCTGTGGAGACATGCAAAAAGCTGGTCTGCAATTATAGGAAGCGTTTGATTGTTGTAATAGCCAATAAAGGCTTTTCTATTTATTATTGAGAAGGGTATGAATAATTCTGGACATGATACTTTTTGTTCAAATGTAAATAACAGCTGAGAAATATTTTTTTCCACAATAATGCCTCTTGTACATCGTCTTATTATCTTTTGGGACATACCTGTGTCATTTCCAGTCAAAAAAACACTTGCTGGTTGAATAAAAGTAATGTTAAGTCAAAATTTGCCAGGGGTATGAATAATTATGGGCTTGACTGTATGTATTTTATCCCTGACAAGAAGAAGCAGAGCAAATAAACATTACTACACCCCTCAGTGACAACAATACCTATGAAGCTTCAAGGTGAAACCCCAGGAGCAACTACAAAAAGAAAGTCATCAGCTGCCTACAAGAACTTGAAAGGTAAAAAGCCACTGAGCGCCCTGCATACCACCACCTTTACCCAGGGGATGCTGCACCCTGTATATATGGACTTCCATAGATACACAAAGAAGGAGTCCCACTCAGACTCATTGGTAGCAGCATAAACTCAGCCACCTACAACATTTCCAAGCACCTCATCACCATCCTAGCTCCCCTTGTGGGGAACACACCCCATCACATCAAAAACTCTGCTGACTTCACCAACAAGGTCCACAAACTTACACTTGATCCAGATGAAACCAGAGTGTCCTTTGATGTGGTCTCACTTTTCACTTGTATACCTCCAACCGAGCCAGTGGAGACTGTCAGGAAACAACTACATCAAGACAGCTCCGTACAAACCAGAACCAGCTTCACCCTGATCACATCTGCACACTGTTAGACCTCTGCCTTACCACCACATATTTTAAATACAGACACAAACATGGATGTGCTGTGGGCTCCCCAGTGCGTCCCATTGTAGCCTAACTTTACATGGAGGAAGTGGAAAGAAAGGCTCTTTAACAGAGACAGCACCGAGCCACGTGATAGAGTGAAGGGTTAGCCCTGATTTTACCCAGAAAGCTGCCCAGCAGGCAACATAAACTTTACTTGTCATGATGAGACTTCTTCCCTGTCTCTGTCAGTCCCTGCATCCCTAAATGTCTCCAGTTGTCCCGAGTTCTCTCTGACTGTCTCCTTGCATTTAAACCCCTGTTCCTCCTTGTCCTTGTCGTCTGTTGTCTCCATCTCCGTTATCAGACATCATAATTTTTCCATTTCTGCAAAGTCTGCAAATGTCTTTATTAAATCATAAGATTCTAAAATTCATCAAGTCTCTCAGTGCCTGGGTCCAAGTCAGAAAACATGACATCACTGTTTTGTACATTTTAACAATTTAATCCACACATTTGTAAAAAAGAAAGCAAAACACTATTTTTAAAGTCTGTAACTAAACCATAAATGCTGCAAAAGAAGAGTGGATTGGAATAAAAAATACATATCTAACCTTAATTACTCGAGGAGAATAATGAATGATGCTCATAGTGAGTAAGAAGTAAACTGACTGCATTTTTGAACAGAGATTCACTTTTAATGTGTATACAGATACATAAAATATACTCCAGAAATAGAAGAGTCCCTGAAATGTACAAATTTACAAACTACTTAAAAAAAATATTAAAACGGAGGCAACTTTGCGTATAGTACAATGTATACTATGTATGAAAAGATCTTTACTGCAGATAATACTATGTAGGGGTGGGCGGTTCGAACGGTATAACGATATAAATTTGGCCAACAGTAGAAATTTTGACTATACCACTCTACCACGATAGCGCATGTTGATGGTGTCATCAAGCTGCGCCCGTTTTGGTCGAAAGCATGGCAATAGCAAAGAGACGAAGCACTTTTGAAATATGGGGAAAGACAAAAACTGCGCTTCCTCCACTCCCGTACTATTGATTCTTTAATGTTGAATTCAATTAGTTTCAAAAATCTCTCAGTCAGAACATGGTATGTCATGTTTAGGTGGAAACTAGCGAGCTAACTTCCTGTTAACTTGTAACTCCATTAAATTTAATAAATTCTGTTTTCATGGATGCCTGGATGTTCTTCATCTCTCACTGGTCCTTTTTCATTCACAGTGTCCTGTTCGGGCTTCAAAGCTCCAACAAACACAGTCTGTTTCTTCTCTATTTTGAACTTTCAGTATTCTTCTTCAAAGTTAAGTTCCAGTCTGGCAAAATATCCCGTTCAGTGCCTTCAGTCTTATTTTCATTTGCTGTTTTCTTCTCCATTCATCTTTTCAGTCTTCTCTTCCAAGATTGCTCCAAGCATAGCAAATATGAGAGTCAGTGCCTTCCAGCAGACACATCACCCTGTTCTTCACCAGCATGCATGTTGCATCACGTGCTTTCTGTCATACTGCTGGACTCATCAGTCGTCGTCAGTGTTACTGCTTTCGCTTGCACTGCTTTTAGCTTCAGTTAATTCTTCTAGTCCACGATGTTCTGTCAGTCTTCATCAGGAAATTGACTGTCCTTTGAGTTTCTTCTCAGTTTCAGGGACAAAGTGAGAGGTGAAGCTATAAATTTTAGCCAAAAAGTGGCCTGTTTTTCCCAATTGTTCCTCTATTCTTTTTGCCGGTTACTCAAAGTCCCATGTTGAGAGAAGTCCACCTGTATTGGCACACTAAAGCATACAATTAATCTTCTTTTCATTTCTTTTTCTTAAAACCTCCATTTGCTTCATCTGCCTCGAGTTAACTCGTCTGTCTCTCTATGTTCTTTCTTTACACCCTCAGTTACCTTTTATGGGCATGCGTTTCCTGTCCCAGACACACACACACACACACACACACTTCCTGTTGCTGCAGACTCTGCAGAGACTTTCTGCAGGCAACAGGCAGACTCTGTCTCCCTTTGAATTTCACAGTCTATAAACAATCAGTAATTCTACTAAATCTTGATCTAAAAACAATACACCTTCATTTCACTCACACACATTTAAATAGAGCTCTTTCACACATCAGAACAATTAACACTTCTTCACACACATCACCATTCTTTAGGTCAATTTTGTAGCATCAGTCACACAATAATTTCTTGAGTGGGTGTACCAAGTGTATACACTTATGTGTTTTCAATCAGAAAAAATAAACTCAACCTCTCATAACCTCACTCATGGATTTCTTGAATTAAAAGCACTTTCAAACTTTAAAACATCCTACTTTACATCACAAAAGAAATATATTTCACACTCCTTTATTTCATACACACTTTTTAAACGTTCTAACCTCTTTCAGACGCCATGAATCGTCTCACACACACTGCCTTTTCTCTCAAACAGAGTCACTCAAATCAAATACTGACAGCATTCACACGGTTAAAATTCCTCAAAATACGCTTTCATACGAGTATTTTAGCCATGCTTTTCATCATCAGAAAGAGCAAGTCAAAAAGAAAAGAAAAAGAAACTAAAACCTCTCATCATCCTCACGGCTTCTCACCACACACACATAACTAAAAATAAAACACACCACCATTTATTACTCAAGAGAGGTTACTACAGAAAAATATATAGTGGTCTTAGATACTGTACAATACACTCAATCTATATATATGTCAAAACTCAGTCAATGACTATCCATCCACAGTAATGAATTCAAACTCTATTTATACTCTCGTAATACGCCAAACCAGCCTCTTAATTACAGGCATTTAGCAATATTGGCAAACAATAGTTATAAAGCTCAATACTCTCGAAACTGAAACCACCCTCTCTGCGCGTCACCGCTGCTCATTTGCATTTACACACACCATCAGTGCACATCCGGCTGTGCATTTCGGACACAGAGACTTCTCTCACTCAGAGATCTCTTATTTTATATTACACAGACGTCTTTTTAATTACAACTGCACAGATTTTAGGCCTTATCGCTCCTACCAATTTCGATAAATTTACCATAACGGCTCCAACCGATAAGTCCCAGACTTTTTGTGCTCAATTCACCAGGGCAGTCCCAGACTGTCCTGTCCAGATTTCTAAACCTAACTCAATTTGCCAGCATGCCCAATCAAGCGCAAAAATAGGAGACTCTAACTCCTAGCAATTTTGGAGATTCCCAAGTCCTCCCCCGCTGTCGACGGTACTATCCCTACTCTTCAGGGTAGGTCAAGGGTCAGCGTCCTGCCCAGGCGCAAGCGTTACCAAGGAGAAAAGTGCGCTTCTTAAGGGTCCCAGACTCCTCGTCCTAAAGTAATTTAGAATAATTTGAAACAACAATCTACACCCAAAACAGGATTAAGATTGAGGCAGATCTCCCGTTGTGGACATAGGGGACTCTAACCCACAAAAATGACCATCACACGTAGACCAAATGACCAACGGGACTTGAACCCACACAATGACCAAATTCCCTATCATTCTAAGTTCACTTAGCAGTCCAACTGCTTTCTCTTTTCATTCCTTTATTCTCATTACTCAGCACTGTCACTTATACTTCATTATCATTACTTCAACCGGTAAACTTCATGAAAACTTCACCAAAATCAAAACAGACATTCACCAGTAATTTTCAGTGAGTAGACTTTAATTTGACATGTCCAATCTGGCACAGTTTGGAAAATTCAACAGGTATGTGCCTTACCTTTGGATAAGCCGGCTTGTCACTCACTTTCAACCACTGACTCGTATCTGCCCGTCTAATCACCACGGACCCCGGATCTCTTCGTCTACACAAAAATTCCCCCTCTCACCGGACGATGCCCCCAAATGTTAAGGTTCAGATATTGAGGAGGAATCCAAAAATAACCACAGATCCAGCCGGGTGCAATTAGACGACATTTTAATGAACACATGTGTGAGTTCAACAGCCCAATCAGTATTGAACTATCTTACAATAGTCAGACAAAGGTTTTATAGGGTTGGGAGTGATACTGCCCCCCCCCCCCTCTCCCCCCCTCAGACACAATACAGCATACGTCAATGCAAAACCACAAACGTTCAGTTAACTTTGACACAGTTTTAAAAGAACATCTTCTTCGGCCCGACCCCAGGTGCTTCCCCCAGCTCGCCTTCGCTGTCGCTTATCTCTGGGACATCTGGTGTACTTCCTGGAACAGACTACCACGTACGCACCCCACTTTGCAGTTATAGCAAAACATGATTAAACTCTTACCTATATAAATGAGTTTCTCTAATATGTGTGTGCGTGCACGTGCGGGGGCGCGTGCGTGCTGTGTACTGCGTACGTGTCATGACCTCTCTCACTATATGTGTCTGTATGTGTGTGTATGGGTGTCTCGCCCTTAAATGCTCTCTCATCTCACCCGTTGCACTTCTGACCTGTCCCCAGAACAGAGGCTCATCCTTACATGTAATACCCTAACTGGAACTATATATGTAATATGTTGAGTAAATGTTTAATCAAGAGCCTCTACTAAAAGCTTAATACAGTTTCATAACCTACTCACAGTACTTGCACTCAGACTCTGCTTTCAGTTTCACTTCTGCAAAAGCATGTAACTTCAAAAACATGTACTTCCTGTCGCTGCAGCTCAGTTTTCTCACCCACTGAAGACTCCAGTGTAAGAATATAAAAACATTCAAAAGCCTTTAAAATTATAGATTCAACTCAACAGTTTAAAGTGGTTCTTCCTGGACCTGTAATAAAGACTTATATAATACCAATATATTTGAACATCTGAATGCATCTGAATGCAACCTCACTATTAATAATGAAATGGTAATGATGATTATAAAAATAGCAGCAAAAATATCTTCCTCTTCCTGACAGTGGTAAAGTCTCTCAAGCAGTTTAACAGTTTCTGTTTTGCCTGTCACTATTCCGTGTCTGTTTTCTTACCAGGTTCTTCCTGGCCTTGTACTTACTCCCTCATTCCTCTCCCCCTCATTGGACTGACAATCATACACAAATAGATGTAGATGTAGAGCTGGGCGATATAAGATTTTTTCATATCACGATATGCTTTTTTCATTTCAGGCGATAACGATATATATCACGATATAAGCCAAATAACTATATATGTAAGATTTAAATGTGATGTTGCTCACAAATAAAATGTGAAATAATCAGCAGCTTGTTTTGATTTAAATATTCATTTTCCATAATAAGTTCAACAGGGCAGATGTACTTAAAATGAGGCTTCAGTTTTATGCAAAATAAAGGCAAATATTACAATCTACACAAAAGGCAGCCGCTAAAGCGTTTAAGTTTCAAAATAGAACAAACAAAACGGACTACTAAATTGTCAGTTCCACTTAGAAACAAAACATTAATTCTAAAAATAAATCTTAGTTTATTTTACAGAAAAAGAGACAAAATTGACCAACTTACATAATATTGCTTTGGAAGCGCTGTCTGAGAGAAATGCTTATGTCCAGGGAGTCGGTAACGAGGATCCATTACCTTAATTAGCTGCTTGAATCCTTCATTTTCGACCGTGTTTATTGGTAGCGTGTCTTTAGCAAGACGGTAAGCTATTGCATTCGTTATGTTGCTATGGCTCTTACCTTTTTTGTCATATGGTAAGACGCTGGCGAAAGCAGAATCAATTGACTGTTGCTGCTTCACAGGGATTCCCCTGGTTGTTTTCGATGACGAATTAGCGCTTTCAGTCAGAGACTGAGCGTGCTCCAGTGGGTGGCACTGCTTCAGGTGATAAAAAAGGTTTGTTGTATTTCCAGACTTTGTGGGAACATGCTTTCGGCACAATTTACAGTGCGTGTTACTCTGTTTTTTGTCAGACTTCAAATAGCCGAAATACCTCCACACTACGGAACTTCTCTGGCCTTTCCTTTCGACAATCTCTCCGACATTGGAACCGTCATCTGTGTTATCTTCGGTATTCTGGTCACCAAAAACCCGGCACGGCGGCTGGCTGCTTCTCAAACAAATACACACGTGCGCCTTGGCACTTGAGCTGTACGTAACAAGTTACGTGACGTGACGCTGCGGCTGTGATTGGTTCGGCTCTGCGCTACTTAATTTTCATTGGCTATTGGTTTTTTTTATAAGACAGGAAGAGAGAGATGAGGTCTATCGCAATAGTTTCATTTTTCTATCGAGAAAAAGTTATTTCTCAATACATATCGTTATCGTTTTATCGCCCAGCTCTATGTAGATGTATTCAATAAGATGAAAAAATGACATTAACATGAAAAAAGATATTATTAAGATCACTAATAAAGTCATCTCTCAGTGTACTTTCAACCAAAAGGCAAATAACCAAACCACATGTACATCTAATAAAATATATAAATATTGAAACACTGATCCAACACGGATTGTGGGGTAGCAAACGTCAAAAACACGGTTTCAACACTGAAGGTTACCTGTTGTAATGTTTTTCAGCTAAAAAGAAACATGGTCTGACTCCTTCATAACTGAAGGTTAAATGCAGTTAACATGTCCTGTTTTAAGCCAGGCACTTAAAACAGGACAACTGATCTGCTGTGTCTCAGCCACCAGCAATGGTGCTAGAGGCAGAGGGGAGAGGCGAGCTGGAACAAAACATTTGTGTGTGTGGGGAGGGCACATCTATACTTTTGTTTTTAAAATATTACGTCTCAACCAAATACTATATGCGTTTTATAAAGTACTGTGAATCTTTGGGAGTGCTTTGATTCAAACATGGGCTAAAAACGCCCCCGAGTCAAAGCAAGAAAGAATCGAGCAAGCGAGCAAACGCTCAACTTCTCCCAGCATGCTGAGCTAATGATTAGTTGGTGTTTTTCTCCAAACACTCTCTCACTCTTCTCTCAACGTGTTGACAATAAACTGTGAACAGACACCGAGGAGAGCAGCAGAAGACCTCATTCAGGAGCTAAACTCAACATGAACTGAACTCACAGTAAAGTTAGCTCGGTGCTTACCTTTAGATGAGCCCACAAACCGAGAGAAACTCCGTGATGAAGCTGGAACTCTTTCCAAACACAGCAAACAGATCAGGGAGCAGAGACCCACGTGGTTCACGCTGATCTCAGCTACGATCCAGGAGACAAGGGTGGGCAGATCGATGCAGATATCGATCCAGACGTTGGTAGTGGTATATGATCGATACTTCAGTTTGTTTCTCTCCTCTAAGTTCACTACTTTACTCCCCCTTCGTGTAAAAGCAGCTCTTTCCGCGCGACTCTTCTGCTGGGGAGGGTCTGGTTGCAGCCACCGGGGAGCGCCATATTGGGACCTCCACAGTAACCGGAAACACGTGACCTCCACAGTAGGAAGAAATACGTTCGTGCATGGATCATCGGCTGTATCCGGTTACATAAATATATATCTCTATATATCAGGGTCTGCAGCCTTAAAGTACGCAGCCTCAACGGTCCTCAAGGGCCGCGTACTCAAAGACCGCTAAGGCTGGAAGTGCGTGGCTTGTAGGCTTGTGACGGTCCAGCCTCCATCGCGCTGTCCAGGTTGCATAGCAACCATGATACTAACAGCTGGAAACGTTTCATACAGCTTTATTTGACAGAAATGAAGGAGAACATATTTTGTTCATTTGTTTCTACATGAGCTTTGTGTGATTAGATAAGTATCTGAGGCTGAGACCACAGGACTGTAAAACATGATTGTTGGGCTTCATTTCTGTACTGAACAGTCATTTATGAAATGTCCGATTTATTTTTTAAATAAATGCTATAGACAAATTTTACTATTTTCAAAAGGAATATATGTAAAAACATCAACAAAATAAGGCACAACAATTCTAATTTACAGATTTCAGTTTTTCACAACATAAAGCGTTTTTCCACCAATACCTACAGTAAATAATATAAATATATAAACAGTGCAAACAATTTCCAGTGACAAGATATGCTGTAAACTTTATATTTATTTTTGCTCCAAATGGCACAGCAGCCTCAGAGAAAACATTAGAACGAGGCATCTTCAACATATGTTCATACAAGGCAGCTCAGTTTACCATAAGTTGTATGGGTGTGCGTCTATTTCTGCATATTTAGCAAAAATGTGCCATTTCTTCACTCAGTGAGGTGATGGTTAAGCTTCAGCAGCAGTTTGCTCTCAAGGTTCTTTCTGTGAAGCTGCAACTGTTCAGCAGTGAACAGGAGTCCTGCATGACTGAGAAGTCCTTCACAAGCTCCAGATGCAGGAAGAGCTGTATTGACTTTGATCGACAGCTTCTTGATGTGGGGAAAGCCATGTAATAGATCCATACCTCCAGTGAATGGACATGAAAGGTACCTCTCCAGTTCCTCTGCTTCTGGCTTTCCTGACCCCATGGATCCATCATCTTCGTCATTTAGGCTGCTGTTTGTGCTGGCCTCATCCAGCTCTGAGTCTAGGTGATGTCTGATGAAGTGGAGACCTGTGGACAGATGTTTTCAAAAGAATTAGGTCTGGTCATTATAGTGCTGTATACACTGCCAAGCTGCAAATGTTTGTTTGGAGCTAGCCTCCAAAAACTGCCCATACACTGTGCGATTTTTGGCCCATTTTGAGCCGATTTTTCAGTCGCGCAACCGTTTTGGGGATCGGCCCGTGTTTTGCCTTAATCGTGTGTGCATCGTGTAGTATACATGGGGTAACGATAAGCAGTTAGCACCTCATGACCAGCTCCCAATCATCAATCGTATGGTCGCATGATAATCAAACCAGTTTGAAATCCTGTCGCCTCTCACACTGCGCACGCACAAACACAGAAATGAAAGAAAAGGTGGATCGGCACGGCAGTGCAGCGTGTGATCTGGACACAAGAGATGGAGGCACAACTTGTAGGATGAGGCAAGCTCATCCGAGTACGCAAGCGTAGAGGTGCCACCGGGGCAAAAGAAAAATAGAACTATATCACGTTCGGACAGTATAATATTTATATTGTACGAACGAGATAATTATGTATATTGTAGTAACGTGATATTATATTGTTCAAACGTGAAAGGTATATTGTACTAACATGATAAGTACAATGCAATATAAGGTTTAGGTATGTTTCCAGTTGCCGGCTTCTTGGGCCCGTGCCTTTATCTTTGATCCATTCACGTTTGTCACACCAGCAGCTGCGTTTGACCTGTCTGGCAAGGTCTCGGTAGGTGGCCATGGCCCTCTCATGCTGGTCTGCAGGAGCATGCAGCTTGGAAGCCTCCTGGTCCTGAACTGACTTTGCCAAACGACGTTGCATTGCATAATCCACCAAAATAATAGAACTTTATATCCATATGCATCTGTGTAATAGCTTGATGAGGCCCATGCCAGAGAGGTCAAACTGGATCTCCACTAATGGTAACGGGTGCAAAGATGCTTTTGGAATGGTCAGCCTTTCTTTGATTGGTCACTGTAAAAGCTGCTCTTTAGAAATACAGCACTGCTTTGATTTTATATTTCAGAGTACCCCCTTGCCTGCTGCTTTCATCTTTCTCTGCACACCTGCAAACTGCCCCCCAGATATTTTTGTTTCTCAGCTTACAAACACACAGTTTGTTTCCTTTTAGCATCTTAAACACACCTTACATATTTGTTTAATATGTGTGTTGAAGGACATGTCCTGGTCAAAAATGACTCCAAGGTTCCTCACAGCGTTACTGGAGGCCAAGGTAATGCCATCCAGAGTAAGAGTCTGGTTAGATACCATATTTTTGGATACACTGTAATAACATGGGAGTGGTTGGTGATATTAAAGTCCTGTTTGTGGAACATTAGTATATGTGAGGGGGCAAACTCCTCAAGATGGGTGGTGACCATTTAGAAGTTGGCCATCTTGGATACAACTTTTGTTTGGTCAATAGGAAGAGTGTCATGTGACACATCAAACGTATTGGTAATCTCACAAGAAAAACAATGGTCTGCTTGGTTTCAACGTAACTTTATTCTTTCCTGACTTATTTACAAGTTTCTGACCACTTATAAAATGTGTTCAATGTGCTGCCCATTGTGCTGGATTGTCAATGCAACCCTCTTCACACACTGATAGCAACACTGCAGGAGAAACGCCAGCACAGGCATCCAGTATGTAAATCAAAGCCTGCCTGCCTTCATGGCAAAGAAAACACTGGGAGCTGCAACTACTTTTTGACATCTAAAATGAAGGTAACAGTGTTGTTTTTTACCTTTATGCTTTGTCTAAACACCTAAAGTGTGTTGCTTATAAAACCCATGAAGTGCTACAGAGAAAATTAAATTTTATTTATGTAATGAACACATTTTGCACTCTTAAAAAATATAACAAAAAGGAAAGACACCTAGTTGAAAGTCTCATTTAATTGAATTAAAAAGTTGACTTTAAATTATTCATATACCAAATAAAAAGCTGTTATCACCTTTGGGATTATGCTAAAAAATGCTAAAAACTGCTAAAAAAAAAAAATAGAAAGAAAAATAAATATTTGCAAAATATCTGCATAAATATTTAGTTTACGTGGTTAATGTGTGCGGCAGGGCGTGGTCTGCAGTGCCGCTGCAGGGAAAGCAGACACACCTAAGCGGCATCCACAATCAAGCCTCGCTGGCTTAAAGTCTGTGCTCTGCTGTTGTGTTGGTATGTGTCGGGCTGTGAGCTGGAAAGCTACAGTTGGCTGTGTGGCTACAGCAACCATGTGTGAAAAGTGGTAAATAAAGAAAAAAGCATGTACATGCCGTGGTATGTTTACAATGGGACTTCTGCTCCCGACCGTCTGCCCACAGCGTCTGCAAATTGAAGCTGTACAAAGTCACTTCATCTTTACGCAGGACTGTAAGCTGTCATCTTTGAGGCGTGAGCGGTGTTTGTTTTTACCATGTTCATGGTGGAGAACAGCTGCTCACATACGTATGTGGATCCGAAGATCTGTACTTGGCCTGCCTGGGGTTGAAATTCTCCATAAATACACGGCATTTCGGCAAGTATGGTTTATGCGAGTGACACTTTTTTAAACAATGAATAATAAAAACATATAATTTTATTTTTATATTTCAAGATCACAATAATCTTCCAATTTAGAACCACAAGTTAAAAAGAACAAACACAAATAAAATAGACTTCAGTTAAATACTTATAATTTTTTTCCAAACAATGTGAAGCTGCATTATAAAGACTTAAGAGGCTCCAGATCCGCAGGTTGCAGATCCTTGTCCTAGACAGTTCAATTTCCTATAAATCTCACATCAAAAATCTCACCCGTTCTACCTATTTCCATCTACATAATAACAGATTACGTCCTTCTCTCTCCACCCAGTCTACGTCCATTCTTGTCAACAGTCCTTTTACCTCCCGTATTGACTACTGCAACTCTCTCTCGCATGGTCTCCCCCAAAAATCCCTCCATAAGCTTCAACTGATTCAGAACTCGCATTATCGCCAGAACCCCCTCCTACCAGCACATTACCCCTATTCCTCAGGAACTACACAGGCTCCCTGTGAAATTCTGGATAATATACAAACTTTTTCTGCTCACCTTCAAGGCCATACATAATATTGTACTTTCTTACCTTTCCTACTTGTTAAGCACTACCTGTTCTGCCCGCTCACTTCGATCTTCTATCCAGCTTTGTGTGCCTCCCTTCCGCCTCACCACCATGGGAAGGAGAGCTTTCAGCTGCTCTGCCCCCAGGCTGTGGAACTCTCTACCCCCAGATATAAGAAACACTGGTTCTCTCCCCCAGTTTAAATCTCAACTCAAAACCCATCTGTTCAAATCTGCATATTCACTGTGAATCCACTGTTTGTTCATTTTATCTTGTGTTTTTTTCCCCTTGATTTTGTCATTTTTCCATTATGTGTTTTATCCTATTAGGGGCATTCGTGGCTCAAGAGTTGGCAGTTTGTCTTGTAATCGAGAGGTTGCCGGTTTGAACCCCAGCTCCGACAGTCTCGGTCTTGTGTCCTTGGGCAAAACACTTCACCCGTTGCCTACTGGTGGTGGTCAGAGGGCCTGGTGTCGCCAGTGTCTGGCAGCCTCGCCTCTGTCAATGCGCCCCAGGGTGGCTGTGGCTACAATGTAGCTGCCATCACCAGTGTGTGAATGGGTGTGTGAATGGGTGGATGACTGGATGTGTAAAGTGCTATACAAATACAGGCCATTTACCTATTGTAAACTGTCCTTGGGTGTCTTGAAAGGCGCTTTTCAAATCAAATTTATTATCATTATTATCATCATTATTATTATTATTATTATTAGTAGTAGTAGTAGTAGTATTAGGTAAAACCCCCAACTAGCCCACTGGTGAGAGGGACGTTGCTAGCTGGCAGTTTTTTCAATGTTGAAATTTCCACATTCCGACACTTCAAATGCTTCAGGAGATTTCGCTCAGTGCAACATCAGCACCACGGAAATACACAAATACATCCGTAGACTCCAGACAGAATTCGCAATGTGTTTTTGTGTGTGGACCAATGTTTTCTTTTCTGATCAAAGCAGAAAGCTTTAATAAGCAGCTGGACTTGTCTCGCTTTAACTGGCTCAACATCGAAATGCAGCTGATTGAACTGAAAAGCTCGACTCTGTGGGGGTCAAAGTTTGCAGAACTACGAAAGCAGCTGGAATCCATTGCTGTGCGTGTTCATGGAGCTTGCATTTTCACCTGCTGGACATCACTACCTGACAAGTTTAACTGTCTTCAGAACATGGCAAAGGCCTCATTGACAGCATTTGGCTCTACATATCTGTGTGAGCAGACTTTCTCTCACACGAAGAGTGTCCTCAGGTAGCCGTCTGAATGCTGGACACTTAGGCTATGTTCACACTGCAGGCGAAAGCGCATCAAATCCGATTTTTTTGACCCCATGCGACCCATATCCGATCATGGTATGACAGTGTGAACGGCACAAATCTGATATTTCAAATCTGATCTGGGTCACTTTCGTATGTGGTACTGAATCCGATACATATCTGATGTTTTAGAAAGCGACTGCTGTGTGAACGGTCATGTCGCATTAAATCCGTCTTTTACGTCACTGACACAAGACAGACGCCAATTATCAGCGTCGCGAACACTTCCTGTCCATCCGGTGAAACTGTTGGGAAGACCACGTTGGAAAATGTGAACATTTTATTTCTACTGTATAATCTGCAGATTCTGACAGAAATCTGCAACTATCCTTTGAAGCATTGCTCCTCTAAAACAGCAATAAGGATCATTATTACGGTAGGTTATCTACATTATTATGTAAATAACAAAATAACTTAAAGCAAAAATTGGGAAACATAAAGTCCGAAGTCTTTATATTAAGGCCATCAGTCAAACAATATTGTTTGCTCTGAGTCTAAACAGAGCGAGTTGTGTGTGACGTCTTCTTTTGCACATGCGGCCGCTTTGAGCGTTCACACTAGAGCGCGTTTGCTGTCGCATTTTATTCGTAGTGTGAATGAGCAGACAAAAAATCGGATTTGATCAAAAAATCTGAATTGAGCATTAAGACCTGCAGTGTGAACGTAGCCTTAGAGACCTGTGTCTCTGAGTGGGAGACCAGAGATCACATTAACATGTGTATACCTGTATTAACAAACATGCCATATTGGCCATGTTTATGTTTCCTATCATTGCTGTGAGGAGACCATAAATAGCATTTGCATTTTCTGTTGTACAGTTGATTTGTCATCGAGTTCTTGTTTAGGATAAAAAGTGTTTGTTTTTTGTTTTTCAAAATAGTTGTTCTGTACTATGCAAACATCTGTGAACAAAAGTAATTCTATAAAGTTGTTCTATATGGTGTGTAACTGTTGATATAGAGTATTATTAAATTTATTGCTAATGCAATCATATGGCACATTGACCTCTGAGGAAATTTTAGAAGGCACTAATCATCATAAAGGTTGCTGACCCCTGACCTGTGCTCTGTCAGGGCCTGGAGATCTATCTGTGCTTTGGTGGATTGGGCCCATTTGACGTCCTCCTTGGCTCCTGTTATGAACGGTCCTTACTTCTTGCCTAGATTTCTGGACTGGGCTTTTGTGGTCTGGCCTAACTTAGGTCTGGTAAACCTGGGTGATTTGTTTAGATGCCGGACTCTGCTCTCCTTTTAGCAGCTTCAACAATGTTTAGGCCTTCAGAATGTGGAATTTTCTAGATATCTGCAACTGAGACACTTTATAATTAATGACACCACTCTAATGATGGACCCCACTAGGTCTGCAGTGGTGGATGCTTTGTCTTCCATGCAGTCTGGGAAGTCCATAACTCCATAAGTCCTTAACTCCTGTTCAGCACCTTTCTTCCTGGCTGTAAAACAGGCTCGGGAAAGACACCTAGCCGCCCTATAATTGTTTAAGACTGGCAGAAGATTTGGGTCTGTGCCTCCAAGATATCTGCCTGTAACTGGGCTAAATCGATTCAGTAAAAAAAACTGCACATAACACCCACTTTAAAAAGTAAAATCGATGTAAACTTCCCCATTGTGCTGGAAGTGTAATGTGGAGGAGGGACTTTATGCATCGTCTTCAGTCCTGTGTGAAAATTCAAAAGATTGGGTTTGATGTTGCCAAGGTGCTTTCAGATAGTTTCAATTTCCCTGTTCCTTTGTACCCTTTATATCTTACACTTGGTGTGATGGGTCATCTGGGTGTCAAAGGCAGGCGTGAGAGGCTGTTCCAACTGTTATTTTTTGCAGCTAGGAAGAATATCCTGCTCCTCTGGGGCAGGCCAGCGATCCAAAGAAATCCTGGCATAACATTGTTATAAACTGTATTCCCAACAAACATACAGCCTGCATGCTCAATTACACTTTGGACACTTTCCACAGAACTTGGGACCCATATCTGAAATATGTTGGACCTGTATTGTCATCGTCCTTGTTGCGGGCCTTCCCCAAACTAAATTGATTTGCCTGATTATGGGTCTTACTAGGAGTTGTTTTGGTTTACTCCAATTGTTTTGTATGTGCCTCTGAATTTTGTATTGCCTGAGCAAGGTTTTAGTTTCCATATTCTTTTTCTTTTGTCTATATTATTATGAGAAAATCCTAATAAAAAAAGAAAAATTGTTTGAATCTGAAATCATGGCTCAAAGTACTTGTTGTGAGACAAGTTCTTTATTTTTTACACCAAACTGTTTAATAAGAACTTTACACATAATTCATCAAATATAACTAATGCTTTAACAGTATCAGCATTTTGTAATGCAAACTTCAAATCTACAGGAAAAACAGCTGGAGAACATGTGGATTAAAATGCAATAACTTAAAAAAAAAAAAATCAATAGTAGTTATTGTTTGAATGCCGGTTGATAGATTTAGTTCATTTTGGAAGCTTTCAGAGCAACTGGTGAGAAATTATTTGAAGCTTTGAAAGAAAAGGATTTAAGAGCAGGGATTACCAAAGCAGAAGAATAAATATGAAAAATGATTAAAATGTAACTGAGGTAATACATAAAATGAATACATAGAGAAAGCAAGTTATATTTGGAAAAGAAGAAGAAAGTTAAAATGAAAAGAACTGATGTATATATTCAAATGGGCAGTTTTGATACAATACAAGTTTTGTAAAACACATTCCTATAACTTCTATAATGTAGCAAAAGGTACAACTACTAAACACTACGGTTTCCTAAGGGAAGAAACATTTAAATGTATCAGGGATGAAAATTTACAACATTAAAATTCCCTCAAGGGAAAATAAACTTCATGTACATATCTATACTTACAGCTTCATTAATTTAACATTCACTGCAGGTCCAAAAATCAGAGCTACCTCATCAGATCCAAGTGTGACATCAGCTGAGACTCTTTACAGGAGAGTCCATCTGAACTCTGTGGAGCCTGATCTCAAGGTTTTTAAGTCTGACCCTGAAACCAGAAGAGGACCTTTCTGTCTCTTCAGATTCATTGTGATCTGGTGATTTCAGTTCTGCATGATCACGCTGATGTTTGCACAGAGCAGATAATGAAGTGAATGCTTTGGCACATTGGTAACAGTGAAACTGTTTATTTGCAGCGTGGGCTTGTTTGTGTCTGGAGTATGAAGTGAAATTCCTAAAGCTCTTGTCACACTGGTCACAGCTAAATATCTCTTCCATGTGTGTAAGTTCATGTTGGTTACGACTCGCTGCATATGAAAAGCTTCTGTCACAGTGTCTGCACTTATATGGTGTCTCTCCTGTGTGGATTCGCTTATGCTTTTTAAGGTCACCTGCAGCGGTGAAGGATGACCCACACTGGTCACAGACGTGCTTTTTAACCCCACTATGGTAGCGTTCATGGCATTTTAAATCACTTAATGTGGTGAAGCCTCTCCCGCATTCTTTGCAGTAGTTCATTTTGTCTCCAGTGTGTCTACGTCGATGTCGATTTAGACTCTGTCGATTACTGAAAGCATTTCCACAAAGGTCACAGCGAAACTCTTTCCCACCACCACAGTGGCGACAGGGTTGAGAACTGGATCCATCTGTGTCGCTTTGCTTCTAAACAAAGACACAAACACAGTGTAAGTCAGTCCTTCAACATTTTTATCCTGAACGTCGTCTGAAATAAAGAGCATCTCTGCCAACATCCAGTTACATTTTAACACTCAACTTAATAGGCGAAAATTACTCTCCATTTTTCCATCTAGTTAATTTAATATACAAATAATCATATCTAAACAAATTACATCATATTCTTCATAAGTACACATGAAAAGTTCCAATCCAATCGGTCTCACTCCCAATTTAAAGCAAAAATAATTGTTTTTAGTAGAGATGGACTGATCCGATATTATGTATCGGTCCGATACTGACGTAAATTACTGGATCGGATATCGGAGAGAAATAAAAAATGTAATCCGATCCATTAAATATAAAAAAAACTTGCGACACGGCGTAACTCGGCTCATAACCGTAGCACGTCGCAGCAGTACGTGTCACGTGATAGAGTGGCTGTGTGTATTTGGAGCCTCGCTACCAACCCGGCATTTCATCTCCGAGGAAGTTATCCCAAAGAGAAGTAAAGCAAGTGTGTAAGTTCATCTCTGAATGTTTGTAAAGCGTTCCCGCATTAAGCTTAACAACCGATATATGGAGCGACTGCCTCTCTCTCTCTCTCTCCCTCTCCTGCTGCTACTTCAGTCATGAAACTGATCAATGATCAACTGATCGGCTTTTCTGTCGCGAGTCCGTCTCTCTTGTTTGTTTATCGTGCACTTTGCACCAGAAAGAGGAAACCAGCGGCTGAACAACAGCAGCACGTTTAAGCTTGATAAGCTGTTGTTAGAATGTATTTAATATTACTTTCTACACCAGGATCCTTTTCTACGTAGCTGACAGCTGGTAACTGTGCAGGGGCGGATCTAGCAAAGTGTAGCCAGGGGGGCCGATAGGGCATGAACAGGGAAAAGGGGGCACAAAGACATACTTTTCCTTCTTATTCTTATTTAAAATGTCTAGCTTTTAATAAATAATTATCCGAATCTTACAACCAAAGTTTTAATCTGATGTAAAATGTATAGAAGTCCATTACTGTATATAGTAAATATTAAGTCTAATATACCCTAGTAAGCTATACCACTTTTTCCTTTGGGAAGATACCATCTGTGCAGTCTGCAATTCTGTTGAAGAAAGATGTTGAATCTATTTAATTATTCTTGAAAAATAATTGATTTCTGTGCATTTTTTTCACACTGCATCAAATTAAAGTTGATTACGTCGATTAAGCATCATGAGGTGGAGGGTGGGGGGTTTCCTATTTTTTATTTATTTATTTATTTTGCTGGGAGTTTTAAAAACCCCTTTTAGTTAGGTTGCTTACTCTTTAAAATACCACAACAGGAAGGATGGAGTAGGTTTAAGTTTATTAGATTGATAAAAAAGCAGCAAGATATTAAAAAATCAGTTTTATTGATTAAAAAAACACTATATCAGATTCATATCGGTATCGGCAGATATCCAAATTTATGATATCGGTATCGGACATAAAGAAGTGGTATCCTGCCATCTCTAGTTTTTAGTTAGTAAAGAACATAATAAATCATCTACCACTGGCCAGATTGTAGCAGTCATAAATTTGGAAGAAAGGGGAGATTGTGACTACAGAAAAGTAATTATTTCGTTTTTTTATGATCATGGAAGAAAAAAATATTAACTGAAACTAAAATATGATGAACCTCACAACACTACCTTTAATTGCAGTAGAATTACTAACATGCTAAAACAAATTTAGAGAGCAGAGTTGTTCCAAACAGTCAGGCTTAAAATACAAGATAAAAATATAAATACATACCTCACAGTAACTGCACTTATAGAGTTTCCTTCTGGTGTGGATCTGCTGGTGCCCTTTCAGAGAATGTGGAGCTTTAAAAGTCTTCTCACACAGGTCACATTTATAAGGTCTCTCTTCAGTGTGGGTAAATGTATGGTGACGTAACTGTGTAGCTGTTGTAAAGACTTTCCCACACTGATCACAGCAGTAAACATCATGTCCAGTGTGAATGCGTAGGTGTCTTTTTAGGTAACTTATACTACTAAAGGTTTTACCACAATTGTCACAGCTATTTGCCTTAATTCCAGAGTGGGTATCTTGATGACGTCGTAAGTTGCAACTGTGAGCAAACATTTTACCACACTGATCACAGCTGTGTGCTTTAACTCCACTGTGGATAAGTTGATGTATTTTTAAGCTTCTAGGATGAGCAAAAGATTTTCCACACAAGTCACAAATGTATGGTTTAACTCCACTGTGGATGACTTGGTGTGTTTTTAAGTTGTCAGCCTGAGTAAAAGATTTTCCACACAAGTCACAGTGGTATGCTTTAAATCCACTGTGGGTGAGTTTGTGTTTTTTTAAGCTTCCAGCATCGATAAAAGATTTTTCACACAAGTCACAGCTGTACGCTTTAACTCCACTGTGGATGACTTGGTGTTTTCTTAAGGTTCCAGCCCGGGTAAAAGAATTTCCACACAAGTTACATCTGTATGCTTTAACTCCACTGTGGATAAGTTGGTGTTGTTTTAAGTGACCAAGCTGGGTAAAAGACTTTCCACACTCATCACAGCGGTATGCTTTAACTCCACTGTGGATGACTTTGTGTTTTTTCAAGGTTCCAGCCCGGGCAAAAGACTTTCCACACAAGTCACAGCTGTATGCTTTAACTCCACTGTGGACGAGTTGGTGTGCTTTAAAGTTTCCAAGAAGGGTAAAATCCTTTCCACACTCATCACAGGTGTATTTTTTCTGCCCCTTTTTTCGGTAAGGTTTGTCGGTCTCCTGAGAGCGCTGACTTCTCATTACATGTTGGTCCTGCAGTGACAGAGATACAAACAGAGGCAGTGATTGAAATGCAGTCATGGACTTAACTGAAACTGCCTCCATTAGTGGAATCAAAGATGTCAACAAACACGTTGTAGGTGTGTTACCACCGCATTCTGGAGATAGTATCACTTTACAAAGATGTGCTACAATGGGAGTTGTAAGGAAAATGACATAATAAAAGAAGCACTGATCACTGGAGAAAATGACTGTATGAAAAATTGTGAGTTAGCTGATGATATTGTGTGCTGATAAAAACTCTGCTGTTGCCGGTCCCAAGGCTGGATGAGAAAGGAGGAGGGTTGGGCATGGGGTTAGCAACTTCACCTTTTAAAACCTCGATTGCTACAGAAAGAGCAAACAAATCTCATCATCGATTGAACCAGGGCAAAGATGATCGGCAACCCTTGATGACAGCAGTGGAGGACAGCCCTGTTCGATGCGTTGATCAAATTTCGACCCAAAAGAAACTAACCGTTATGGAATATGTAATGTACAGACTCAGTACCAAACTGGTAAATTGGCCCAGCTTTTACAAGAATACGACTCGTACCTCCCACCATTCATGGAACCCCATTGTAGGGCTGCCACAAACGATTATTTTGATAGTCGACTAGTCACCGATTATTTTTGCGATTAGTCGACTAATCAGATCATGCATCCGTTGGACGTACAACATACAGCTTATTGCACCAGCATGCATCTGCTCTTTTATAACGATCATTAGCTTACAGCTTTAAGTGTTTATGGTCTGTGCTAACTAAAAATAAAGACAGGATGATAACTTGCAGATTGTTTCGGTGGAGTTTAATAAACTCAGTCGTCTGCTCCTTGCTATCTAAAATATAACAGGACACTGGAGTATATTCTCGAGCATCTCACACTTCTGATAATCAGTTGTCTGCTTGACGTTTATTCAGCTGTGTAAAAACTGTAACTTTAATCTCAGCCAAACCGATTTACTCGGAACAAATAAAATACTGAAAAAAGCCGAACAATAACATTTTTAAGTTATCTAAGTGACTTATATATCATGTTTAACCTGAGTAGCGAAAGACGGTGGTGGGTTTGAAAACGATTTGCCGGGAGCCCGGTGTTCTCAGCGGCTCTAGTGAGCCTTGAACCCCGGCTAGCTATCGAGCTGGTGGGTAACAGACGTCTCCGAAAATATCGGAGCGCTTTTGAAAATATGTGGTGTCTTGATAAACTGAGCAGATATTTGAGGTTTACACAGCTACATTCACGCCTGAAAATATGTTAAACGTTTATTTTGTGACCCAGAAAGAGTAATGAGAGTAATATTAAAACTAACTAGCTGCCGCCATTGTTGGAAACTGAGCAGGGCCGCGCTATGAATTCTGGGACACAGCTTCTTCTTCTTCGAGGTTTAACGGCAGCTGGCATCCTTGTACATGGAGTGCTGCCATCTTCTGTTTCAGTCCGTTATTACACTCTTAAATCCTACTAGTTCCTGCGTCTTTTGTGATCTTACAAAGCTTCAAACGACGCATCCACTATTAAATTAGTCGTCGACGATTTTGACAGTCGATCTAATCGTGACTACCCCATTGATCAATGTAGTTTGGCGAAGTCTGTTCAGGACCAGGTGGCCGAAGACCTTGCACCCTCCATGGACCTTTTTCCAGTCGATATCGGACAAATCAGTGTTACCGAAGTCAAGACAACGATCTGAGTCCTCAAGAGTGAAAAGGCCCCTGTCTTGGATGAGGTCCTCCCCGAAATGTTGAAGCACGGTGGACCCCAGCTGGAATTCGCTCTTACAGGCAACATCACCCTGTTGGGCTCAGCTCAGTAAGACCTCCAAGAGTCAACTGCAGCTCTGCAGAGGGAGACCTTGAAAGTCGGTTTAAGAATCAGTGCCAAGAAGACCAAAGTACTCCAAGTTGGCTACGCACATGCACACGTTCCTGTCATGATCAACCAACAACGCGCTGAAGATGTGGAGAATTTCATGTATCTGGTCAGCATCATCTCGAATGACGGGATCTCTGATCGAGATGTCAACATCAAAGTAGAGAAGGCGGCTGGTGTTCTCTGATGTCTCCAACCTATTTGGAAATTGACCTCACTGAATGCTAGGCTCAAGATCAAACTATTTAACTCTATCATCTTCCGACTGCACTGTACGCTAGTGAAACCTGGCACTCAACAAATGCGATCAATCAAAGCCTGAACGTGGCCTGCGGTGAATCGTGAGAATTTCCTATTGGGACCAGAAGACGAATGAAGAGGGCTCACAAAGAGCAGGCACCAACCCTCTAGCTGATGTTGTTGGTGAAAGGCGCTTCCACTTTGCGGGCCTTATTCTACGTCTACCGCCTTATCTCTCGGCCTAAGTGCTAAGTAAGTAAGTGCTGATAAAATATGATCTTTGTATTTTCTTGTAACTTCTATGGTTTTTGTTTGTGAATGTAGATTCTGTATGTATGGAGGAGCCCAGGATGGAAAAGATAAAGCTGCTGTTAACAACCAGCTGTGCACACAACTTCAGCAACTGTGATCATTTTTCTCACCTTTTGTGTTGAAGTCATTGTTTCCTCTGTAGTGGCTGATTCCAAATGGCTGAAACTGTTCCTCTGCTGCTCCACCAGACTCTCCTCCTCCTGTTACTCAGCTGGGACACAAAAATTGTAGATATGTATTTTATCCCTGACAAGAAGCAGAGCACATAAACATTACTACACTCCTCAGTGGCAACAATACCTATGAAGGTTCAAGGTGGAAACCCCAGAAGCAACTACAAAAAGAAAGTCATCAGCTGCCTACAAGAACTTGAAAGGAAAAAGCCACTGAGCGCCCTGCATACCACCACCTTTACCCAGGGGATGCTACACCCTGTATATATAGTAGTGGTATGCGGATCGATACTGAAGTATCGATTCTTCCGATACCAGTAATTTATGTTCTAGAATCCATTCTCATATTAAAATGTTGATATTTTAGTACATTGGGGTAAATTTGTAGTGTTTCATTAACAGGAACAGAGTGGAAAGAAACTATATCATTTGGATCGTCTACATTGGAAGAAACTACTTACTCTACCCCTGTCATAGTCATATGCAAAATACAGCTGCAAAATGTGTCCAGCCCCTGGCGTGCGCACTCACAACAATGGCTGAGCATAAACGGAGTCATGCATGTACATATTTCACCTCCACAAACAGCCAAGACGTGGTTTGCGATACATGTGGCAAGACAGCGAGGTGTCTCACTGTCTCGTTCTCATATTTCCACATTTAGATTTAGGTGTTCAGAATCTCACTGTAGGATTTTGTTTAACCTTTGATTGCTTAGATAAATTCTGTGTATGTGTCAGTATTACTTGGTGAAAACTACTTAGCTTTGTTTAACAACATTTCACTATGGTACCTGCTAACTGTTGCAGGACAAAACTCCCAAGAAGACAAGTGCAGGAGGTTCCTGGGGAAAGATAGCAGCCAGTGGGACAAAACCCTGTGGTAACTGAAAGATACAGAGAGTTTTGTGTGAGGGTATAAAAGAGACGCTGCCAAGGTTAGAGCTCTCATGATTGTGAACTGTGACATTTGATGTGTGTTGGCTCTCCTGCATGGAGTAAGTAAATTGTTGACCGTGTTGTAGGGCTGGGCAATATGGCCTAAAATCCATATCGTGGTATAATTTGAAGCACATGCGGTAATGATATATATCGCGATATATTCTTTTCTTCTGTATAACGTATTTTCCACACTATAAGGCACACTTAAAATCCTTTAATTTTCTTAAAAATCGAGAGTGTGCCTTATGTATGAATTCTGGTTGTGCTTACTGACCTTGAACCAATTTGGGCGTGCAGAAATCTGTTAACAAATGTTTTAGTACAACTTTGGTAAGCCGCACTACTTGATGGATTGTCAGAGCATTACGGCTGCCGTAGTCAGGAGCTTCGCGGAGTAATCTGGGTCCAAAACTCTGTCCACTTCAGGTCCCAAAGTCAAACGAACACAGACTAAAAAACTGTCTAAATTCTTTCATCTTTAATAAAATGATCAGTGTTGCTGCTTTACCAGGTGTAACAATTAAGTTTAACATCCAGGCATCCATGAAAAGAGAGAGAACTTTAAGAAATTAATATAGCCGCTACAGTGACCATCAAAACGATGTAAAAATATTGCCGTAAACAGTTTATTTTGCGACACCACGAAACAAACGATAGCGTAAAATGAAACGATAGACGTTTTTATATCGTCATCCGATATATATCGTTATATCGAACAGCCCTAAGCACTGCTGTGTTTGTTGCATCATATTGCTGTAATTGTTTATATGCTTTATATATTCTGAGGTAAGTTGATCTATAGTGTTACATCATATTCTATAAGGATGTTATGTGTTTGTATACTTTCTGCCCAGTTTGACCCATTTAGCAGAAGTCAGCCTGTTTAAGGCTCTGATATCTATTCTGTATGACTTAAAGCAGTTATGACATGGTCTGATTTTCTCACCCAATAAAGGAATATTTCATATATCAGTCTGATCTTCATTCTATCAGACACAGTTATCACAGCTCGTACATTTACTTTTTACACATATATGCAAGCATTTAGCCAAATTTAGTAATGCCAACATATTAAACGAACAATATTTGTCTCTTATATTTAATACATCTATATATACACTGTCAGAGATACTTGTCTTTGAGTGAAGATTTAAGGTGATAGGAAATATAAATAACTGCAACTTGAATCTTTACTGAAGCTCAGTATTTGACAGAGTTCAAACTCACTGCTGTAATAACCAATAATGATTAATATAATAACTATAATATTATATTATACATTACCAAAATGAGATGACTTTCGTCTCATGACCAACATTAGCTAGTTGACATTTACAAGCTAATCTTGAAATGACTGTTCAGTACAGAAATGAAGCGTGATGACGTCATCAACGTGCGCTATCGCGATAGACCGATATAAATCCCCATCGTTGGCTAAATTTATATCGTTTCTATCGTATGTCGTTTTTATCGCCCACCCCTACCGTGTTGTCGACTTTATTAACAGAAAATTCCACGACAGTTTCTATAGACACATACATGGATATGCAATCGGCTCCACAGTTACACCCAATTTAGCCAACTGGCCAACTGGCTAAATTGGCCCTGTAACATGGACAGCACCTAGCCACACATCCAGTCGCTTCTTAGACTCAGAACAAAATCTTTCCAGCTTTGTGTGCCTATCGAAATGATTTTTACAAATCCTGCTGGAATCAGTGTTGTTACAGCTGCAGTCAAAGCATAATGGAAATAATCGAGCAAGCGAGCAAACGCTCAACTTCTCCCAGCATGCTGAGCTAATGATTAGCTGGTGTTTTTCTCCAAACACTCTCTCACTCTTCTCTCAACGTGTTGACAATAAACTGTGAACAGACACCGAGGAGAGCAGCAGAAGACCTCATTCAGGAGCTAAACTCAACATGAACTGAACTCACAGTAAAGTTAGCTCGGTGCTTACCTTTAGATGAGCCCACAAACCGAGAGAAACTCCGTGATGAAGCTGGAACTCTTTCCAAACACAGCAAACAGATCAGGGAGCAGAGACCCACGTGGTTCACGCTGATCTCAGCTACGATCCAGGAGACAAGGGTGGGCAGATCGATGCAGATATCGATCCAAACGTTGGTAGTGGCACATGATCGATACTTCAGTTTGTTTCTCTCCTCTAAGTTCACTACTTTACTCCCGTTTCATGAAAAAGCTGCTCTCTCTGACCGACTCCTCCTCCTTCTTCTCCTGTCAAGTTTAACGGCAGCTTGCATCCAAAATTGCTGCATTACTGCCATCTCCTGGCTTTTAATCTTACGTCACTCCTGAATCCTCAGATCCTCTCCTGCTCCTCTCCTCCGCCCCTTCTTCCTGCTCTGAGTTGCTGCAGTGCGGTCATGTGACACAGCTGCACAGCCTAACCACGGGTGTTTTTCAAAAGTAGCTCTTATTTACTTCTCTTTGGCTATATCCACACGTACACGGGTATTTTTAAAAAACGGACATTTTCCGTTTTCGTAAAAAAAAAAAAATCCCGTCCACATGTAAAAGCCCAAAACGAAGGAAAACGTTGCTAAGAACATGCCAAAGCAGCAGGTGGCGATATATTCCTAACCGTGTAGAAATGCTGGCCAATCAGAAGTGTATAAGCCTGATGTAAATCAAATCAAATCAAATCACTTTTATTGTCACGTCACATGTACAGGTACACTGGTACAATACATGTGAGTGAAATTCTTGTGTGGGAGCTTCACAAGCAACAGAGGTGTGTAAAAGTACAATAACATAAGAACAAGCAAATAT
This sequence comes from Oreochromis aureus, assembly GCF_013358895.1. Classification (NCBI taxonomy): domain Eukaryota; kingdom Metazoa; phylum Chordata; class Actinopteri; order Cichliformes; family Cichlidae; genus Oreochromis; species Oreochromis aureus. The sequence continues at coordinate 36,910,007 of NC_052950.1, read as the reverse complement.
AAGAAAGGCTAAATCTGAGAATTATATGAATAAATATATTTACGATATAAGAGTGTATGCATATTACTGAATGTGTATACTAAATATGTATGTCTACGTGTGTATATATGTGTGTGTGTGTGTGTGTGTGTGTGTGTGTGTATATACATATTTTACAAATTAAAATAGAGTAAAAATAAAATAAAATATATAAAATATACAGAGGTTGGTAGTTGGATATTGTGCAAAACAAGTGGCATTAATGTACAGTATGGAGTGCATAATGTTGAAGTTCCAGTAGTGAAGGTGAGGTGTCTATGACGTGTTCAGCAGTCTGATGGCCTGGTGGAAAAAGCTGTCTCTCAGTCTGCTGGTACGGGACCGGATGCTGCAGAACCTCCTGGAAGTAGTCTGAACAGTTTATGGCTGGGGTGAATGGAGTCCTTGATGATCCTCCCCGCTTTCCTCAGGCACCGCTTCCTGTAGATGTCCCGGAGGGAGGGAAGCTCACCTCCAATTATCCGTTCAGCACACCGCACTACTCTCTGGAGAGCTTTGCGGTTGTAAGCGGTGCTGTTGCCATACCAGGTGGTGATGCATCCAGTGAGGATGCTCTCAATGGCACAGCAATAGAAGGTCCTGAGGATGCGGGGGCTCATGCCGAATCTTTTTCAGTCTCCTGAGAAAGAAGAGGCGCTGTTGGTGATAAGACCCACCACTGTAGTGTCGTCCGCAAACTTCATAATGAAGTTATGAGCCCCCGCATCCTCAGGACCTTCTATCGCTGTGCCATTGAGAGCATCCTCACTGGATGCATCACCACCTGGTATGGCAACAGCACCGCCTACAACCGCAAAGCTCTCCAGAGAGTAGTGTGGTGTGCTGAACGGATAATTGGAGGTGAGCTTCCTCCTCCAAGACATCTACAGGAAGCGGTGCCTGAGGAAAGCAGGGAGGATCATCAAGACCCAGTCACCCCAGCCACAAACTGTTCAGACTACTTCCATCAGGAAGGAGGTTCTGCAGCATCCGTCCCGCACCAGCAGACTGAGAGACAGCTTTTTCCACCAGGCCATCAGACTGCTGAACACGTCATAGACACCTCACCCTCACTACTGGAACTTCAACATTATGCACTCCACACTGTACATTAATGCCACTGTTTTGCACATACCAACCTCTGTATATTTTATATTTTATATATCTTATTTTATTGTTTACTTTATTTCATTTGTAAAACATGTATATACACACTATATACACACACACACGTAGAAAAACATTTAGTATACACGTTCAGTAATGTATATACCTTTATATATTGTACACATATTTATTACTTTTTAGATTAGCCATTTTTATATTTTGCTTGTCTTACGTTATTGTACTTTTGCACAACTCTGTTGCTTGAGAAGCTCGCACACAAGAATTTCACTCACATGTACTGTACCAGTGTACCTGCACATGTGACGTGACAATAAAAGTGATTTGATTTGATTTGATTTGATAATGATGTTGGAGTTTCTAGTGGCCGTGCAGTCGTAGTTGTAGAGTGAGTACAGGAGAGGGCTCAGTACACACCCCTGTGGAGCACCAGTGTTCAGTGTGATGGGGGAGGAGGTGATGCTGCCCAGTGTGACCACTTGGTGTCTGTCAGACAGGAAGTTAAGGATCCAGCTGCAGAGGGAGCTGCTCAGTCCTAGGTCCTGCAGTTTCCTGTCCAGCTTCAAGGGAACGATGGTATTGAATGCTGATGTAACCGGTGGGATTCTGCGTTGTGTCTCTGATAAAAAAGGTAAAAGAAAGAAAGGCCTCCAAGTAATTAATTTGCCCACTCCAGCTCCTCTCCCACAGGGGAATTGTAGAAAAGGGCTGCATTTATTATTACATTAAACATAAAATATGCATTCACACGTAACATATTTGACATAAGATAAAACAAAAACAACAACATGAAATCCGACATACCTGATAAAAAAGGTAAAAGAAAGAAAGGTCTCCAAGTAATTAATTTGCCCACTCCAGCTCTTACGACCAAATACAAACAGTGGGGAAGAGGGTTAGCTCAACCCACCACAACTTCCAAGCTAGCAAACAGTATATATTCATGCTAGCATTTATGGCGCCTAAAACACATTTATGATACATACATACTACACACTTGTAACATCTAACAAAAAACAGGCTTAATAATGACAATAATTGAACTAAAATCACAATCAGAAACATCCAGGTGGCTAAATATGCATTATATGAGCGTTTTACAGTGTTGGGAAAGAAATTACACCAACCTCTCCCACAGGGGAATTGTAGAAAAGGGGAGAGGCCAAAGGGGTACACTGTATTTATAAGGCTGCACCAAAGAACAAGAAGAAAAGAATGAGGAGGGGCTCTAACTGATAATGAACATAACTACAGGCTTGGAGGTCCTAAAAGTCAGGTATAAAAGGAACGGTTTGGGGGTTTAGAACACATTTTGTGTAATTATAACAATGTGATTCATGACCCCGTTACACTGAGCTGTAATCTACAAACAGCATTCTCACATACGTGTGTCTCTTCTCCAGGTGTGAGAGGGCAGTATGTAGTGTCAGGGCTATGGCGTCATCAGTGGACCTGTTGTGGCGGTATGCAAATTGTAGAGGGTCCAGTGAGTCTGTCACGGGCTGCGATGGCAGACAGTGGAGTGGCAGTGAAAGTAGGGCCCAAACGCGAGACTCTTAGTGAAGGACAGTGGATTTATTTACAGGAGGTGAAAAACACACAACTATATACAAAATCCAGGCACTGTGGTGGCGATTCTCCCTGAATCCCACACAGTGCAGATGTCCGTGAAAAGTGAAAAGTGGCGACTCCAAAAAACTCCAATTCCCACACCGTGACTTCGAAGCACACTCCGCTCCAGATTCCTGGTACCACAAACACATAAGGTTAGCAGGAGATCTATTAACTCGGAGGTTATACAAAAGCCCACGGCTGTACTGACGAGTTCTGACTCAAGGATCCAGCGTCGGCCTCAGCTCAGCTACAGTCTTAAATGCCACTCCCTTGACGAGCGTAATCTGCTGCAGGGGGCAGAGGACGACGAGTGGCAGGTGTGGCTGTCTCTGGAGCAGAAACACTTCAGGGTTCGCCGTCTCCTCAGCGAACCAAAACCTCCGGAGCTCACACGGAGAAACATGGAGAAAAAGGAGAGCAAACCAAAACACCACACGGAAAATATAAACATAAACATACACTGAAAATGCATGAGCCCTGGGTCCCTAGACCCAGGCCATGACAGTACACCCCCCGCCAAAAGAAACCAAACACAAAACAAAAAACCACAGTACAACCAACCCCGGGCGGGCGGTGGGGGGTCCAGGACGGAGGGCCCCAAAACCTCTCCGTCAACACTAGACAACAAAAAAGAAAAACCCAGTTCAATAGTCCAACCACTGCTATGGTGGCAGCAACAGTTCTGGCGGCCGACCCAGTGGACCGCAAAACAGGTAAAACCCGCTATGGGTCAGGCAGTGGTGGGAAAACAGTTCAGGCGGCCTACCTCCGACCCCGTGATGGAAGCAGAACACTTCAGGCGGCCTGCCACGGGTGCCATGGCGGCGGCGCTGCAGCTCCGGCGGGTAGCCACGGATCCGGTGGCGGCAGTGTGACAGCTCCGGTGGCCTGCCACGGGTCCGGTGGCGGCGGCGTTACAGCTCCGGCGGCCTGCCACGGATCCGGTGGCGGCAGTGTGACAGCTCCATGATAAATTGATCCATGGTCATCCTAATTTGCATATTAATAATCAAGGAACTGACCTCCCAGCCCATTGTTACGAGGTGTTAAGGGTTTCAAAACCCTCTACCCATTTCCTGGCATAGTCTCCTATCTGGAGGTATCTGAGAAAAAAGTTGCTCCCTGGTAGCTTGTATAGCTCTTGTAACTGCTTGAAAGAGGCAAAAACATCCTCCTAGTATAGATTACCGATTGTGCAAAGTCCTACCGGTTTCCAAAGTCTAAATGTATTGTCTAGAATAGATGGTTTAAAAGATGGATTGCCTACAATGGGAGTAATAGAGGATAAAGGCTTCAAATAAAGTGTAATTTAATCTGCTTAAGAATATACAGTGGCTTGCAAAAGTATTCGGCCCCCTTGAACTTTTCCACATTTTGTCACATTACAGCCACAAACATGAATCAATTTTATTGGAATTCCACGTGAAAGACCAACACAAAGTGGTGTACACGTGAGAAGTGGAACGAAAATCATACATGATTCCAAACATTTTTTACAAATAAATAACTGAAAAGTGGGGTGTGCGTAATTATTCAGCCCCCTGAGTCAATACTTTGTAGAACCACCTTTTGCTGCAATTACAGCTGCCAGTCTTTTAGGGTATGTCTCTACCAGCTTTGCACATCTACAGACTGAAATTCTTGCCCATTCTTCTTTGCAAAACAGCTCCACAACTGCCCTGTGACGGCCTCAGAGGTTGCCTAAGAGAATGTTGGGAGCAACAACACCATGAAGCCCAAAGAACACACCAGACAGGTCAGGGATAAAGTTATTGAGAAATTTAAAGCAGGCTTAGGCTACAAAAAGATTTCCCAAGCCTTGAACATCCCACGGAGCACTGTTCAAGCGATCATTCAGAAATGGAAGGAGTATGGCACAACTGTAAACCTACCAAGACAAGGCCGTCCACCTAAACTCACAGGCCGAACAAGGAGAGCGCTGATCAGAAATGCAGCCAAGAGGCCCATGGTGACTCTGGACGAGCTGCAGAGATCTACAGCTCAGGTGGGGAAATCTGTCCATAGGACAACTATTAGTCGTGCACTGCACAAAGTTGGCCTTTATGGAAGAGTGGCAAAAAGAAAGCCATTGTTAGCAGAAAACCATAAGAAGTCCCGTTTGCAGTTTGCCACAAGCCATGTGGGGGACACAGCAAACATGTGGAAGAAGGTGCTCTGGTCAGATGAGACCAAAATGGAACTTTTTGGCCAAAGTGCAAAACGCTATGTGTGGCGGAAAACTAACACTGCACATCAGTCTGAACACACCATCCCCACTGTCAGATATGGTGGTGGCAGCATCATGCTCTGGGGGTGCTTCTCTTCAGCAGGGACAGGGAAGCTGGTCAGAGTTGATGGGAAGATGGATGGAGCCAAATACAGGGCGATCTTGGAAGAAAACCTCTTGGAGTCTGCAAAAGACTTGAGGCTGGGGCGGAGGTTCACCTTCCAGCAGGACAACGACCCTAAACATAAAGCCAGGGCAACAATGGAATGGTTTAAAACAAAACATATCCATGTGTTAGAATGGCCCAGTCAAAGTCCAGATCTAAATCCAATCGAGAATCTGTGGCAAGATCTGAAAACTGCTGTTCACAAACGCTGTCCATCTAATCTGACTGAGCTGGAGCTGTTTTGCAAAGAAGAATGGGCAAGGATTTCAGTCTGTAGATGTGCAAAGCTGGTAGAGACATACCCTAAAAGACTGGCAGCTGGAATCGCAGCAAAAGGTGGTTCTACAAAGTATTGACTCAGGGGGCTGAATAATTACGCATACCCCACTTTTCAGTTATTTATTTGTAAAAAATGTTTGGAATCATGTATGATTTTCGTTCCACTTCTCACGTGTACACCACTTTGTGTTGGTCTTTCACCTGGAATTCCAATAACATTGATTCATGTTTGTGGCTGTAATGTGACAAAATGTGGAAAAGGGGGCCGAATACTTTTGCAAGCCACTGTATATGATGGCAGTGTATCACTACATTGCCATCATATATAGACTGATCAATGGGCAGGGGAGACAGCAGTATAGCTCCTATACAGTAAGGCTGACAAGTTTCCTGCTCAAGCTGCAACCATGTGAGGGGATTTCCATTGTCAGCTACCCAGTATGTCGTTAATTTTATATGCGTAGCCCAGTAACAGAACAAGAAATTCGGAAGTGCTAACCCTCCCTCTATTTTAGACTTTCAAAGATGCTTCCTAGCAACTTATGTGTTTTGTTGTACCATAAAAAAAGGTAGATATTATTAACTTCCTAAGACCCAAACTCTTCCACAGCATGCATTTTTAATTTCTCTTTGATATTTGAGCTGATTGGGGCCGGATGACTGTAAAAACAAAGAATTACCAGATTTTTTTAAACCTATTTTTTGTTTCTAAGAAAAATGAGAGCCACATATGAGGATATTCATTTAAAATTTCGATACAGTTACAGTATAACGTCCTTGTAAGTGGATATCAGGCCCTTGTAGAGCAAAATTGAGTATTTTGGTCTAAATAACCCAAACTGTGATGTCCACATATGTGGATGCCAGATCCTAGGAGGTTAAAGTATACTGAGTAGTTGGACAATGTAGAGGAAGTTATAGCGACCACTCTGAATACTGAGCTATCCCTGCCCCTTTAAGGCTTTTATGAAAATTCTGAATAAAATTGCTTCCTTGAAAAAGACTAAATTTACAGTTCAGTGTTGAATATTACATCAAATAAACTTCTACAAAGTGTTTTGAATGGCAGAGAGTCAGAAATGTCTGTATGTAGCACAGAGCCATGACTGGGTGTCCAAATGTGTACTTAAAGCCATTTATAATTATAATTACTATTATAAAGTATAATTTTAAACTTGGTTGATCTGCTGCTCTCAACGAACAAGCACAAGCAGACATTTTGGTCTTTTAACTTTATTTTCAGAAGTATGTCACCTTTTTCTACTAATAAAAAATAACCCTTATGTCCATTCATAATACACAAAGTAATTAAGCAATAAACAATTAAATGACAGAAAACTTTCTCTTTTCACTTTCTATTATAGAAACATCTGTTTGTTTGGGGAGTTTCGCTGCACTAGCCCACTAAAGGTCACAGAAGCCGTGATTTAAAATGAGTTTGACTCCCCTGATTTAGAGTTTCAGGGACATCATAAAATGTTCATTAAGCCAAACAACAGTTTCATTACAAGGTAATTTTATTGTCACCCAAATCTTATAGGGGCTATTGAGATTGTTTGAAGTCTCCACAAGAAAATGATCAGCTTTGACCTTTCTAATGACAACTGTGTATGCATCACACAGCTGCTTGAAAAGCAACCAATCAGTGTGGAGGTTAGTTCTCCTGGTTTTGGCCCATGCCATGTTGTGCTCGTGGAATAGGCTAGCTAGATCAGTAGTAAAACATGCATTATGTCTGCCTTTATTTCCTTTACATATCCATAAAGGGATACAACAATATAAAGAAGGATTCAACAATATCTAATGCAAAATTGAATTCATGTGCAGTATAGCAGGTTCCCTCTAAGTGCAGCCAGCCAAATGAGGTTTACTGATCAAACCATGACAGAGAGGTTCAACATTCAGGCAAAACAATCTTTAAGAAATGACAGAAAACTAAAAAAAAAGGAAGGAGGACAATACTTTGCAACTTCATAAATTTTAGAGCCAGGATTATTAACTGCAGGTCCAGAAATCAAAATTACCTCATCAGATCCAAGTGTGACATCAGCTGACACTCTTTGCAGGAGATTCCATCTGAACTCTGTGGAGCCTGATCTCAAGGTTTTTAAGTCTGACCCTGAAACCAGAAGAGGAACTTTCTGTCTCTTCAGATTCATTGTGATCCAGTGTTTTCAGTCCTGCGTGATCACGCTGATGTTTGCACAGAGCAGATAATGAAGTGAATGTTTTTGCACATTGGTAACAGTGAAACAGTTTATTTAAAACATGGGATCGTTTGTGTTTGGAGTATGAACTGAGATTCTTGAAGCTCTTGTCACACTGGTCACAGCTGAAGTTCCCTTCAATGTGTGTACGTTCATGAAGTTTACGACTACCTGACCGTGAAAAGCTCTTGTCACAGTGTCTGCACTTTTATGGTTTCTCTCCTGTGTGGACTCGTTTATGCTCTTTAAGCTCACTTGCAGTGGTGAAGGATGACCCACACTGGTTAGAGTTGGATGTCTCGAGACCGGTCTTGGTCTCGAGACCGGTCTCGAGACCACTTTTACGTGGTCTTGGTCTCGTCTTGGTCTCGACGGACTTTTGTCTTGGTCTTGTCTTGGTCTCGACGGACTTTTGTCTTGTCTCGGTCTTGGTCTCGCTGTTTCGATCTTCCGTTCTCAAATCGACATAGTGTTCCGGAGATTTGGAGTCAACCATTAGCGGAGCGGGGGGGTGGCTTACTGGGCTTAAGCCCGGGTCATTTTTTCAGAAGCATGGGGCACCGTCGTAAATTCCCCCTAATTTTGGTATGATCCGAGCTCAGGTACTAGGCGACTGAGCACAGCACGCATGTGAGCGAGGGGGGAGAAGCTGCTGCCTGCGAGTTTGCTGCAGACAGAGGAGAGCTTAAGTTTGACCAGGTACCAAAGCAAATCATTCGTACTGAACTAATACTGTAAATATGACGGTGTATCACAAAAGATTGATATCAAACTGATCAGTTGGTTGCGTTACTTGCTCTTGGAGTGAATCAACAAATGGATAAATAAAAAGCGAACAACAATGCTGATTTTTAGAGAGTCTTAGCTTACATTTCATATTTTCAGTTGTTACCCTCCACGGCTAAACAAACTCTCTAAATCGGTTTCAATTGTGTACTGATGAACACAACAATGGACATAAGAAGCTTCTTTCAAAGAAAAAACTCAGGTAGATGTTATTTTATATATTATGCTTTGTATGTTGTTCAGTATATCTATGCAAAACAAGAGGAATTTCAATACACAGCAGTATATTCACAGATGAAACCAGATATTTACATACACTTTAGGTAGAAAACATAAAAACTATTTTTACTGTTAAACATTAATTTAGAGTAAACTTTTGTTTTAGATAAATAAATGTTGAAATATCTTTTGAATTAGTTTAATGACAGAATAAAGAGAGACAGAGCTGTCTATTTTTATCCCTTTCATCAAATTTAGGAGAACATATACACTAAGTTTATTGTTAATTAATAAGAAAAACTCCAGACATTCCATTCTGAGCTTAAGAAGCTTCTGATAGGTTAGTAGAGTCCATGTGAGTAAATTGGTGGCACAGCTGTGGATGCATATAAGGCAAAACACAGAGCCTGTTTCTGTGACATGTGAAAATCAAGAGATGTCAACCAAAACACCAGGAACAGAATTGTGGAGCTCCATAAGTGTGGCTCAATTTTGAATACAATTTGGTGCCATTTGCAATTAAGAAATACATATAGTTTCTCTCTTTACTCTTAAAGTTAACAAATATGTTTTTATATTTATCAATCTAAAAAATAAACATTTAGTCTGATTTGATGTTACAATTAAAAAGTGTTTGTGTTTTTATCTGAAGAGTATGTAAATATCTGGTTTCAACTGTATATTTGATGATGTTGGTGTTTGGCTTGATTGTCAGCACAAAGAGGAGAGAGAGAGGAACAGAGAGGAGAGAGAGGAGCAGAGAGGAGAGAGAGAGAGAATGAGGACAGAACAGAGATCGAACAAGAGCAGGTGAGACACACATGTTAGTCAAATGGTTGTTTGCCAAAACTCATCAGAGCATGTATCTAGTACCTGTTTCTTTTTAGATACCATTTGTTACTTTTCAAATTCTATATTTATTAAGTTATGCAGGCTTGTTTGCACAACAAGGCTAAATAATTATATAAACTTTTCAGAATCTAAATAGCATACTTTGGTAGAATTAAAAAAATAAGTGTAGTGCAGGTCTATGATGATTTTCAGTGCTACTATCATCTAGTTCTGATTCTGGTTCCGTCTTGGTTAAGTCCTCAGTAGTCCTGATTTTGAACTGTTGTAGTCCTGTTTTAATTCGGATCAGTTCTGGGTCTGGTTGAATTGGGATTTAGTCCTGTGTCTTGATACAGGCCCGACTTTGTTCTGCCTTGCTGCTTAATTAAAAACTAGTTTAAGGTGTCCTGCATATGTGATATTTATTTTTTTTTCTATATGAAGTCATTCTTTTTGAACAAAACTCAAAACAGAGCCTAATAATCTTTCAGTCATTTCTACCCTCACTTAATTTCCTTTCGCTGCTCAGCTCTCACACAGTGGCTCAGTTATGCTCCAATCCCTCCATATTGTTGCCAATCACATGCGAGGATATAGGATAATATCATTATGTGAAAAACAGAGAGGGTGAGAGACGCGACAGTCAAGTGGAGCGTGCGTCTGTCCTCTCAGTAAGTGAGTGAGACAGTAGACAGCGGTGAGGAGGGCTGTGCGAAAGCAAAAACACATAAATATGCCTGACACCTGTAAACGAAGTAGCATCTGGCTGCAGTTTAAAGACTTTTTTTGTCTCGGTCTTGGTTTTGGTCTTGGTCTCGTCTCGACTCGGTCTCGGTCTTGGTCTCGTCTCAACTTGGTCTTGGTCTTGGTCTTGTCTTGGTCTCGATACCCTCTGGTCTTGGTCTTTGTCTTGGTCTCGATACCCTCTGGTCTTGGTCTTGTCTTGGTCTCGGATTAGGCGGTCTTGACTACAAGTCTAACACTGGTCACAGATGTGCTTTTTGACCCCACTGTGAATGAGTTCATGTATTTTTAATTGACTCTGTGTGGGGAAGCCTCTCCCACATTCTTTGCAGTAGTTCATTTTGTCTCCAGTGTGTCTACGTTGGTGCCATTTTAGGTTCCGTTGCCGATTAAAGGTTTTTCCACAAAGGTCACAGAGAAACTCTTTCCCACCACCACAGTGACGACAGGGTTGAGAACTGGATCCATCTGTGTCGCTCTGCTTCTAAACAAAGACACAAAGACAGTGTAAGTCAGGGAATTGCTTCAACATTTTAATCCTGAACATCACCTGAAATAAAGAGCATCTCTGCCAACATCCAATTACATTTTACTGTTTACATCATAACACTCAGCTTACTGGGCGAAAACAACTCTTAATTCTTAGGTAATCTACTTAATGGGAAGATTGATGGTTAAACCTCTGGATGCTACAAGATACTAACCTAGGGGCTCGCTGTAATTGGTTTGTTTCCTTTTGATGTTTACGGTGGGGGGACCATCAAAAACACAAAGTTCTTAGTCTTGCCCATGACAATTTTTCTGGACATATAGGTATTAGAAAAACCTACCACCGCATTCTGCGCCATTTCTTTTGACCAGGATTGAAGAATGACGTTGCTAAGTATTGTCGTTCTTGTCACACCTGTCAAATTAGCGGTAAGCCTAACCAAGTCATTCCACCTGCTCCATTACACCCTATCCCAGTTTTAGGGGAACCTTTTGAACACATACTCATCGACTGTGTTGGTCCACTTCATAAAACAAAATCAGGACACCAGTACCTCTTGACTTTGATGTGCGTCACTACACGTTTCCCTGAAGCAATTCTGTTGCACACCCTTAAAGTTAAATCAGTTGTTAAGGCGTTGGTGAACTTCTTTTCTACTTTCAGGTTACCGAAATCTGTCCAAATGGACCAAGGCTCTAATTTCATTAGAGATTTTTGCTCAAGTTTTGCAATCACTTGGCATTAAACATCAGAAATCTTGTGCATATCATCCGGAGTCGCAAGGTACACTCGAGCGGTTTCACCAGACATTGAAATCTATTATGCGCAATTTTGCCTTGAGTCTGAAAAGGAGTGGGATGAGGGGTTGCCACTGCTTCTTTTAGCGGTGAGGGAAAGCGTGCAAGAGTCGCTAGGATTTAGCCCTGCTGAGCTGGTGTTCGGTCACACAGTGCGTGGCCCGTTGCGACTACTCAAGGAGAATTTTTTTGTCCAACACAGATGCTCCTAAGGAAAATGTGTTGGATTATGTGAGTTCTTTTAGAGAGCGTTTGCATAAAGCCTGTGCAATCGCACGCGATGCTCTTGTTGCAGCGCAGGGAAAGATGAAAAGGAAGTTTGATAAGAAAGCTCTGCAGAGGAAATTTGAGGTTGGCAATAAAGTTAACACTTCTACGGTCCCTGGTTCTTCTCTCCAGGCAAAGTTCAGTGGTCCGTATACAGTGCAGGCGAAATGGAGTGACACGGATTATGTCATAGACACCCCAGAGCGAAGGAAAAAGTGTCGTGTGTGTCATATTAATATGATGAAGCCCTACTTTACTAGTGGTGTGTCGACAGTTGTGACTTATGGACTGTATGACCCAGTAAGTGATGATTTGGTTTTCAGTGGTGCTGTGGGCTGCGCATGACTTTTCTCTGACACTCCTTCCCGTACCACCATGCTGGAGCATGATATCGATGTGGGGGACCATCCTCCAATCAAACAGCATGCCTACCGGGTGAATCCCATTAACATGCTCTTTTCCCGACAGAAGTTTCTTATCTGTTGGAAAATCGTCTTGCTGTTCCTAGCTCTAGTGCGTGGAGTTCCCCGTGTCTCCTAGTGCCTAAAACAGATAAAACCCCACGGTTTTGTACGGATTTATCGGAAGGTGAACAGTGTGACCAAACCTGACTCCTATCCTCGGTTCTGCGAAGTTCGTTACCAAGTTGGACTTGTTGAAGGGCTATTGGCAAGTTCCTCTAACATCACCTGCAGCCGACATCTCTGCCTTTGTTACTCCTGACCACTTTCTTCAGTACACTGCCATGCCTTTCGGGTTGCGCAACGCCTCCGCCACATTCAACGGCTCATGAATATTGTGCTGGGAAGCATTCACAAGTGTGAAGTGTATTTAGATGATATTGTTGTCTACTCAGACACCAGGTCAGAGCATATGGAAACACTCACTGATGTGTTCCATCGCTTGGACATCCCTCACCCTCAACCTCGCCAAGTGTGATTTTGGTAAAGCCATGGTGACGTATTTAGGGAAAAAGGTGGGTCAGGGACAAGTGCGCCCTATTTTGGCCAAAATACAGGCCATACTGGACTTTCCTGCCCCTCGTACTAGGCGTGAGCTCTGCCGTTTTCTCGGCATGGTGGGCTACTACCGGGGTTTCTTGGTGTGGATCACCCAATCGGCTATTTCTCAAAGAAATTCAATGTCCATCAGCAAAGGTACAGCACAATTGAAAAAGAGACCATTTCCCTGCTGTTCGCATTGCAGCATTTTGAGGTGTACGTCGGTTCCAGCCCCTCGCCTGTGATCGTTTATACCGACCACAATCCCCTGGTGTTCCTAATGCGAATGCAGAACTCGAATCAAAGGCTTATGAGATGGTCTCTCCTGGTGCAAGATTTCAACTTGGAAATCCGCCATAAAAAGGGTACAGAGAATGTGTTAGCGGATGCACTGTCACGTATTTTCCTTTAAAAGTAACTGTCAAAACATCTACAAAGGAGATGTTTTGATTTTGGGAAGGGGGGTGTTACAGCTGTGGCCATAAGAACTCTGTGTGGGCTGTTTTGTTCCTGTGTCTCTTTACTGTGTTTAAGACTCTTTTCAAGTCCCTCCCCTAATGAAGAATAGTGAGCTGCTGATTGGACCATGGAACACGTGACTGCGTTCAAAAAGCAGCTCTGACAGCTGCCAGGAGAGAGAGAGAGAGAAGCGAGCGAGCAGTTTGACAGCAGACACGGACCTGGCCCCGTTTTCCAACTTATACTTTTCTTTGTATCTGTGTGAGCGTGCTCTGTGAGATCTGCCACTGGTGTATCACCTTAGTGCTTAGGCATGCATAGGTTGAAGCAGAAGGGGTGGGCTGCCTTTTCTTTTGAACAGTTTTCTCCTGTTTTCGGGGCTAGGGAGGGAGGGATAGTATTGTCATTTGTTTGTTTTGTTCATTTCTTAGGGTTTAGTTAGTTTCCTCTGACAGGACTTAGTTGGTTTCGTTTATTATTTTGGCCTGGGCTCACCCTGGAGCTATGCTTCCTGACCTTCAATAAAATCACCTTTTTTCTACTCATAACTGGTTTTCAGATGTTTGGCTTGGGAACCAGGGCGGGTACTTGTCTCTCTCTCCTCCAACCGTATGTGCGTCTCTACACGCCTAGACTAGGGGCGTAACATCCTCTTCAATGCATCCATTGGAGAGTGAATTTTAGATTGAAAGGGGAGAATCTTTTAAAGCTTTACTTTTTCCAGCATCAGGAAAATTTCAGAATATCTGTTTTAGATTTGACTGAATATTCTGTACATGACGTTTTCATGTCTCATTTAGCTTTGAAATAAAATTTCACTCACATAATACTTGCAATAACTGCAATTGTAGAAATATAAATACATACCTCACAGTAACTGCACTTGTAGAGTCTCTTTCTGGTGTGGATCTGTTGGTGTGTTTTCAGGGAACGTGGATCTGTAAAAGCCTTTTTACACAGGTCACATTTATAAGGTCTCTCTTCAGTGTGGGTAAACATGTGCTTCTTTAATTCGTTGTATGTCCCAAAAACCTTGCCACACTGATCACAGCTGTACGCTTTAACTCCACTGTGGGTGACTTGGTGTAATTTTAAGGAGTGACTATAGGTAAAAGACCTTCCACACAAGTCACAGCTGTATGGTTTAAATCCACTGTGGATGAGTTTGTGTATTTTTAAGCTTCTAGGACGGGTAAAATCCTTCCCACACTGATCACAGCTGTACGCTTTAACTCCACTGTGGCTGAGTTGGTGTGTTTTTAAGCTTCCAGACTGGGTAAAAGACTTTCCACACAAGTCACAGCTGTACGCTTTAACTCCACTGTGGATGACTTGGTGTGATTTTAAGGCGTGACTATAGGTAAAAGACCTTCCACACAACTCACAGCTGTATGCTTTAACTCCACTGTGGATGAGTTGGTGTCTTTTTAAGTCTCCAGTCTGGGTAAAACATTTTCCACACAACTCACAGCTGTATGCTTTAACTCCACTGTGGAAGAGTTGGTGTGTTTTTAAGCTTCCAGCCTTGGTAAAGCCCTTCCCACACTCATCACAGATGTATGTTTTCTCTCCCTATAGTTTATTAAATTTTAATGAAATTTGAAGATTTTTTCAGTGAAGTTTAATAAACTCAGCCGTCTGCTCCTTGCTATCTAAAATATAACAGGACATCGGAGTATATTCTCGAGCATCTCACACTTCTGATAATCAGTTGTCTGCTTGAAATTTATTCAGCTGTGTAAAAACTATAACTTTAATTTCAGTCAAACCGATTTACTCAGGAACAAATAAAATACTAAAAAAAGCCAAACAATAACATTTTTAAGTTATCTAAGTGACTTATATATCATGTTTAACCTGAGTAGCGAAAAACAGCGGTGGGTTTGAAAACGATTTGCAAGGAGTCCGGTGTTCTCACCGGATCTATTGAGCCTTGAACAAGGTGGGTAACAGACGTATCCGAAAACGTAAGAGCGCTTTTAAAAAATATGTGGTGGCTTGATAAACTGAGCAGATATTTGAAGTTTACACAGCTACATTCTCGCCTGAAAATATGTTAAACGTTTATTTTGTGACCCACAAAGAATAATAACAGTAATACTAAAACTAATTAGCTCCCGCCATTGTTGGAAACTGAGCAGGGCCATGCTATGAATGCTGGAACACAGTTTCTTCTTCTTTGGGGTTTAACAGCAGCTGGCATCCTTGTACATGCAGTGCTGCCATCTTCTGTTTCAGTCCGTTATTACACTCTTAAATCTTACTACTTATTCCTGCGTCTTTTGGGATCTTGCAAAACTTCAAACAACGCGTCAAATATTAAATTAGTCGTCGACGATTTTGATAGTCGACGTAATCGTGACTAGTCGTTGCAGCCCTACTGTGCTGTGGGCTCCCCTGTGTCACGTATTGTAGCCAACCTTTACATGGAGGAAGTGGAAAGAAAGGCTCTTGGCTCTTTTAAAGGGAGAGTAGCTAGCCACTGGTACAGATATGTAGATGACCCCTGGGCCAAAATCAAAACCCAAGAAGTAGAAGCCTTCACTGTTCACATCAACTCAGTGGATAGAAAGCTCATGAAGGAAGACACAAAGATAATAGTTTGCTGTTTATGAACTGTGCCGTGTGCACTGAATAGAATGGAAAACCCAACATTGAAGTTTACCGGAGGCCCACCCACACGGATCAGTACCTTCTTTTTGACTCCCACCACCCTATGGAACACAAAGTTGGAGTAATCAGGACCCTACACAACCGAGCAGAAAATGTTCCCTCTAAGCCTGAAGGGGAAAAAAAGTAACACACACACACGTATATGAAGCTCTTAAAACTGCAGTTATCCTAACTGGGCATTTATAAAGTCAGCAAAGATGCACAGAAAAGAAGATCAGACACCAGCGAGGGAGGATAAGAAAGACAGACGCAAAAACATTGTCATCCCCTATGTAGCCGGTGTATCAGAGAAACTCAGGAGAGTTTTCTCCAAGCATGACATCCCAGTGTACTTCAGACCCAGCAACACACTCAGACAGAAACTGGTTCACCCGAAAGACAAAACTCCTAAACACAAACTTAACAACGTGGTGTATGCTGTACAGTGCAGCGAGGAATGCCCAGACCTCTACATCGGAGAGACCAAACAGCCACTTCACAAGCGCATGGCACAACATAGAAGAGCCACCTCCACGGGACAAGACTCGGCTGTCCATCTGCATCTAAACGATAAAGGCATCAAGACGATAAAGGCCACTCTTTCAAGGATGCCAATGTTCACTTTTTGGACAGAGAGGACAGATGGCTTGAAAGAGGAGTGAAAGAAGCCATTTACGTCCACTGTGAGTGACCATCTTTGAACAGATGCAGTGGTATACGACACCAACTGTCTGCCATCTATAATCCAGTTTTGTTTTTGTTTTTTGTTTTGTCTGTCCCATTTGGTTCTTTAACCATCAGAATTGCTGTCTGAAGACCAACACGGATACCCAATGGATTTATTTTGCCAAATGCATCATCGAGGCCTTGCCGTATTGGTCCATTTGATCGACCTTTGTTGTTATTATTTATTTCATTTTATTTTCAGTTGTTACAGACGGGAC
The DNA here is from genome assembly GCF_013358895.1 of Oreochromis aureus. Taxonomy (NCBI): domain Eukaryota; kingdom Metazoa; phylum Chordata; class Actinopteri; order Cichliformes; family Cichlidae; genus Oreochromis; species Oreochromis aureus. Next base: position 36,893,181 of record NC_052950.1, on the reverse strand, counting down.
AGACATGACTGGGGGATAGGAAAGGGAGAAAGAAAGAGAGGAAGGAAAAGAAAAACAGAAGGGAGGAGGGACAGTGAAAATGGGCACTTAAAGAAAGAAAGAAAAAAATCTCCTGGATCACCTGTTGAGAGAAAAAGGAGAGAAAACAAGCAAAGAAAACCGAAATCAACACACTAAACACAACACCATCGCATTAATCTAGCTAAGTGTAAACAGCAGTAAATACTAAATATTGAAAGTTGTTGTGCAGCACGCAGGACAGACAGCGCACAATGTGCTTTGAAGTAGCAGCCAAAAAAGGTGTAGTTCATGTCTACGAACAGTGAACACCCGTGTGCACCTGTGTGGATCAGCGCGCTTGTATTCAAAAGGTTTCCCCATGTAACGGTCTGCTAGAGGGTGTAGGGAGCCATAGCCCCGTCCCCCAGGGCATGAAGGAGGCATGGAGGAGATCCAGGCTCCAGACATCCAGAGGCCCCAGAGTGCGGGAGCCCAAGGAGGACCACCGGAGGGGCATCCGTGCCACCCTCCTGGGAAGGGCTGAGGAGATCTCCAGACGAGGGGTCACCCAGTAGCCACAGAGCAGAAGCCAGAGGGGGCTGCACTGGCATGCCCGCCGGCTCTGCCGGCAGCCAGCTGTGCCAGAGTGAACCGAGCCGCGGGCCCAGAGGCCGGAGGCCCGAGGGCCCCCCACGCCCCGGAAGAGGCCTGACCGAGCAACAGGTGCCAGGCCCCGCCAAGTAGCCACCGGGAGTGAGCTGGTACATACCTGAGCGCCCAGCCCTGGACACCAAGAACCACCAACGCACCAACCCCTGAGGGGATCAGTCACCAGCATGTATATATATATATATATATATATATATATATATATATATATATATATACACACACACACATACATATATATATATATATATACATATACATATATACACATATATATATATATATATATATATATATATATATATATATATATATATATATATATATATATATATATATATATATATATATATATATATATATATATATATATATATATATATATATATATATATATATACATATATATATACATATATATAGGGGGGGGTGCCTCCCATGCACACTGGTGACACACCCGCACCCCGAGGCCCTACTTGTGTGGGTGGGTGTGGTGGAGCGGGAAGAGGGAGGCAGCTGGGGATTGGGAGGAAAAGAAGGGAGGGGCAAAATGCCAGCTCCCCCGCTGACCCCAGTAGGCACCCCCGTCCTCTGGTACCCACCAAGGCAAGGGAGCCCAGGCCCATCCAGACCGGGGCCTACGGCAGCAGCACCGCCAAGCCCCACAGGACCCGGGGCAGCCCACCCAACCCCACTGCAGAGGAAACTGTACCCACCCCAACATTCAATCATCTCCCAGACTACACAAGACAATAGACACCCAGGTTAAGTTTATTCTCCAACTCTCCTATGTCTCTCCCCCTCCTGCACAGTGGACTCCTGCAAGGATGGAACAACCTCCCTGCCAGTTGAAGAGACCCCTGTTAGGCCGATGCACCAGAGGCCCCCTGCACCAGGGCTGAGCCCCCGTGCACCCACACGCCCACAACCTCGGCGACACACCGACGAGGACCGAAGCCCCCAAGGCCCAGCCAGAGCCCCATCACGGAGGCGAAGCACCCCCGAACCCCAAGCCCCCACGCCTGCCCTGGATCCACTCAGGGGCAGCCAGGCTACCAGGCCAGTAACCTACGTCCGCCAGCACAGACCGTCCCCCAGCCCCGCTGCACGCAGCCACGAAGAGAACACCCTCTAGAGCCACTAACCAGGTTATGACCACAACCCCCGGGTTAAGCCCTCCAGGGATAACGTCCCTAGGGATTCTCCAGATGCCCTAAGCCCGTCCCAACCTCCACATCAACCACAATAGCTAATGCGGGACCAAACCACGACCCCCCCACCCCCGCTAGGTGATGGAGCCGATCAAAGGAGCCCAGAGGGATCGATCTAATGTGGTGGCAGAGGCTGTATCGAGACTAATGTGATCTATTAGATGGTTTTTATATTGGCTAGAATTAAGATTATTTTTATTTTTCCAGTTCATGAGGACTATTTTCTTGGCGATGCATAGGGCGGTAAAAACCATGTGGACTGTATTAGTTTCTGTAGTGACATCATCCAATTTTCCCAACAAGCACACTAAAGGGGAGGTTGGAATTTTACATTTCAGACACTTTGATAAGTCTTCACATATCCCGCGTCAAAACTTCTGCACTGGTGGACAGAACCAAAGAGCGTGGATGTAATTGTCTGGTGTATTGCCTTGACAGTGTGAGCAGTTGTTGGAAGATGTAAAGCCCATCTGGAACATCCGATGACCTGTATAGTGCACTCTATGTAGTAACCTGTGTAGTGCACTCTATGTAGTATTTTGTATTGTATTAATTGCAGACTGGGATTTATAATCAATTTAAAGGTTTTTAAGCATACCTGAGACCAGAAGTTTTGGTCTAAGCTGACTGATAAATCTGCTTCCCACTTTGCAATAGGAAGGGATATTGATTCATCTATTTTAGAAAGTGTTCTGTATATTTTAGATAATAATTTGGGGATTTAAGAGAAAGAAAATGTACCGCACTTGGTGGTGTTTGTAATTCAACTTGAGTGAGGTTAAATTTCTTTTTTACTATGGATTTCATTTGTTGATATTCAAAAAATCTTTTCTTGTTGATCCCATATTGTGTAACTAGTCTGTCAAATGGAATAAATTCTGTTCCCTCTAATATATGTTCTAAGTATTTAATTCCTTTACAACTCCATTCTGGAAAATTAATCATATTATTGTTTTGTAATATGTCAGGGTTATTCCAGATAGGTGTACGTTTGCATGGGATTAATGAAGACTCCGTTATTTTTAGAAACTCCCACCATGCTGTCAGAGAAGAGCTGATGTTGATGCTTTTAAAGCATTCATGTCTTTTGATGTTTGAGCTGATAAATAGTAGGTCTGAAATCTCTAGATTATTACATAGTGCCTGCTCTACATCTAGCCAGGGCTCATCTAAGAAGGTATGTTTTAACCATCCTGAGATGAACTGAAGCCTGTTGGCTAAGAAATACTGTTGAAAGTTAGGTAGATCTAATCCTCCTTTAATCCTTGGTAATTTGAAGCGTTTTTAAGCTGATACGTGGGGGTTTATCTTTCCAAAGGAATTTAGAAATATACGAATTCAGAGATCTGAACCAATCTTGTGATGGTTTGTTCGGAATCATTAAAAATAAGTAATTTATTTTTGGCAAGATCATCATTTTTACAGTGGCAACCCTTCCCATGAGTGATATGGGTAGAGATTTCCATCTAGTCAAATCGCCTTCTACTTTCTTTAGAAGCGGGATGTGGTTTAATTTAGTTAAGTCTGAAAGCTTAGGAGAGACATTAATACCTAAATATTTTATATTTCCAGATTGTAGTGGGGCAGAAGAAGAAATATGGAAGGAGCAGTTAATTGGAAGAACTGTAGATTTTGACCAGTTAACTGAGTAATCTGAAACTCTTGAAAACCAGTTTATTAGAGTAATTACCTTAGAAAGGTTGGTTTGTGAGTTTTGCAGAAAAAGCAACACATCATCCGCATAGCGACTGATTTTCTGTTCTACGTTCTTACATTTTATGCCCTTAATTTTTGTAGCCTGTCTAAATGCTGCTGATAGTGGTTTGATAAAAATTGCAAACAGTGAAGGGGAGAGTGGGCATCCCTGTCTGGTGCCCCTCAGGAGACAGAAGCTGGAGGATGTCTGGTCATTTGTTCTGACACAAGCTGTTGGGGAATTATATAATATTCTTAGCCAGTTTATGAAAGAATTTCCAAAACCAAATTTGTGTAAAGTTGCAAATAAAAATTTCCAGTTAACTCTGTCAACACTCTGTCAAATAATCCAGTTTTGAGATCCCTTCCCAGAAGCCTTTACGCCCACTCACATCCTGGGCCATCTGACCTCAGGAAATCACATGATAGGGTGGGGCCAGGTTTCACAATGAGCTCACCCGAAACCCTGGCTGATTGTGACCCACACCCGCTTTCACACCTTGGCTCATGTGATTAGGTAGAGGATCATCAGGGGGTCCATTGCCCCTCTCGGTGGGTTTCTCCCACAGGGCTTAAATCTGGGAATCTCCACCATTTGACCCTAGAACTGAAGAAGCTTCTCGGATGAAGGCGAAACGTCTTCAAGCAACTTAAAGAAGTCCAGACGCTTTCCAGGCTCCTTAGACTGTTACAATGGGAGTTGGAATGAAAATGACATAACTTAAGAAATATTGATCACTGGAGAAAATCTTTTACTTCATGAGTCCAACTGATGATATTGTTCTTGCAATGTGTGCTGATAAAATATCATCTTTGTATTTTCTTGTAACTTTTGTGTTTTTTGTTTGTGAAAGTTGATTCTGTATGGAGTCCCCAGGATGGAAAAGATAAAGCTGCTGGTAACAACCAGCTGTGCACACAGTTTCAATAACAGTGTAACTGTGATATTTTTCTCACCTTTTGTGTTGAAGTCATTGTTTCCTCTGTAGTGGCTGAGCTGAGTCCAAATAGCTGAAATTGTTCCTCTGCTGCTCCACCAGACTCTTCTCCTCCTGTTACTCAGCTGGGATACAAAAGTATAGATATGTATTTTATCCCTGACAAGAAGAAGCAGAGCAAATAAACATTACTACACTCCTCAGTGACAACAATACCTATGAACAGGGGTCGGCAAGCCTGGGCACGCGTGTCACAGCTGGTACACGAAGGGTTAACTAATGGCACGACCATAGCTGGACTGATCATCGGGCATACCTGGTATTTGCCGGTGGGCCCATGGTGATTCTTCGTTTTTAATGGGCTGATGATTGTGGGGTTTTTCCTGTTTTCTTGTAGAGTATAAACAATGAGAGGTGGTGGATTGGCCAGATGCTGGCTGATGTGTAAAAATAACTCAGTTGTTTTGTGGTGGCTATGGTAGAGCTTCCACAGAAGCCAGCAGGTGGATGAGGGAAAGGGGAGGCAGGACGAGAAGAGACCCGAGGCAGCCGCCGGTCCGAGTGTGAGGTGAACTGAACTTCAGGTAAGAGGTTATGACCTGCAGTCTATCTGGGTCAGATATAAACCAAGTTTAGGTGGAGTTTATTTTCGTTGTGCTGACTTTTTACAGTCAGTTACAATAACTCATACTGCGTACTAGCTAGCATGACAGAGTTTCTATACAGCTGGGTGGGTGCTTTCATGTTATTGATAGTGAACTTTATTTTGTTCATAAGGTTAGTTAGTAGAGTTGCCAACCGTCCCGTAAAAATGGAATCGTCTCGTATTCAGAGAAAATATTACAGGTTTCATATTGAGGTGAAAAGGAACACAGTTTGTCCTGTACTTCAGCTAGAATGAAAAAGACACAAAGCTGGAGCTGCACAGCTGCCTCTTCTCCTCTCATTCTCTCCCCTCCCTCTCCTGTTGCTACTTCAATCATGAAACTGATCAATGATCAGCTGATCGGCTTTTCTCTCTTGTTTGTTTATCGCCCACTTTGCGCCAGAAAGATGAAACCAGCGGATGTCACGCAAAACAACAGCAGCACGTTTAAGCTTGATCAGCTGTTGTTAGAATTTATTCAATATTACTTTCTAGCATCAGCTGATGTTTGCTGGAGCCACAGCTGTAAAGCTGCTGATCATGATTATATCGATTTGGATATGTGGTGAGATGGAAAGATGAAGATGAAACCAGGAGATGTCCTTACTGAATCATCAGAGCTGAACAGGTGATGGAGAAACAGGTTTACCTTTTAGGTGACATGAATGAGTTGAAGGAAAGTTATGAACGGTTTCTGAGAGACAAATAACACCAGGATCCTTTTTCTAAGTAGCTGACAGCTGGTAACTGTGCAGGGGCGGGTCTAGCAAAGTTTTGCCAGGGGGGCCGATAGGGCATTAACAGGGAAAGGGGGGCACAAAGAAATACTTTTCTTTCTTATTCTCATTTAAAATGTCTAGCTTTGAATAAACAATTATCTGAAGCTTACAACCAAGGTTTTCATCTGATGTAAAATGTATAGAAATCATACATATACAGGGTTTTAGAGTGCGACCAATTTGGTTTATTTACAAGGTGGTGTAGTGGCAAACAAGCAGTGGGGCATGACAAATAACTGACGACACCTAAACTGGGAGAACTAAAATGACAGACCTGGGAGCATACAAAAAAGGGATGAGAGGCAGAGAGACGCAGACGAAGAACAGGACACCGAGGAACACAGAGTAACGCAGACTGACACGGAGTAACACAGACGAACTGGCAAGAGGCAGGAGAACACACAGGGCTTAAATACACACCAGTAATCAGGGGATGAGAGACAGGAGGGCAACACAACTGGGAGAAATCAGAGCTGACGGGACAGGGGAAACGTAAACTGAACACACTCACATCAGACAGAGACCTTCACAATAAAACAGGAAACTCACAGACACAGAACCAGACCAGACACTAGGGCTGCCACGATTAGTCGACTAGTCACGATTACGTCGACTATCAAAATCGTCGACGACTAATTTAATAGTCGACGCGTCGTTTGAAGCTTTGTAAGATCACAAAAGACGCAGGAATAAGTAGTAGGATTTAAGAGTGTAATAACGGACTGAAACAGAAGATGGCAGCACTGCATGTACAAGGATGCCAGCTGCCGTTAAACCCCGAAGAAGAAGCAGCTGTGTCCCAGAATTCATAGCGTGACCCAGCTCAGTTTCCAACAATGGCGGGAGCTAGTTAGTTTTAATATTACTCTTATTATTCTTTCTGAGTCACAAAATAAACGTTTAACATATTTTCAGGCAAGAATGTAGCTGTGTAAACCTCAAATATCTGCTCAGTTTATCAAGACACCACATATTTTCAAAAGCGCTCTTACGTTTTCGGAGACGTCTGTTACCCACCAGCTCGATAGCTAACCGGGGTTTAAGGCTCACTACAGCCTGTGAGAACACCGGATTCCGGGCAAACCATTTTCAAACCCACCGCCGTCTTTCACTACTCAGGTTAAACATGATATATAATTCACTTAAATAACTTAAAAATGTTATTGTTTGACTTTTTTCAGTATTTTCTTTGTTCCTGAGTAAATCGGTTTGGCTGAGATTAAAGTTGTAATTTTTACACAGCTGTTCAAGCAGACAGCTGATTATTAGAAGTGTGAGATGCTCGAGAATATACTCCGGTGTCCTGTTATATTTTAGATAGCAAGGAGCAGACGGCTGAGTTTATTAAACTCCACAGAAACAATCTGCAAATTTCATTAAAATGTAATAAACTATCATCTTGTCTTTATTTTTAGTTAGCACAGACCATAAACACTTAAAGCTGTAAGCTAATGATCGTTATATAAGAGCAGATGCATGCTGGTGCAATAAGCTGTACGTTTTACGTCCAATGGATGCATGATCTGATTAGTCGACTAATCGCAAAAATAATCGGTGACTAGTCGACTATCAAAATAAAAAAAGCATGGTGGCAATGGAGAATGAGAAGGGCACAAGTGAAAGTTGAGTGAAACGGTAGGGTTGGGCGATATGGCCTAAAATCCATATCACGATATAATTTGAAGCAGTGCGGTAATGATATATATCACGATATATTCTTTTCTTCTGTATAACGTATTTTACACACTATAAGGCACACTCAAAATCCTTTAATTTTCTCAAAAATCGAGAGTGTGCCTTGTGTATGAATTCTGGTTGTGCTTACTGACCTCGAACTGATTTGGGCGTGCAGAAATCTGTTAAAAATGTTTTTGGTAAGCCGCACTGCTTGATGGATTGTCAGAGCATTACGGCTGCCGTAGTGAGGAGCTTCGCGGAGTAATCTGGGTCCAAAACTCTGTCCGCTTCAGGTCCCAAAGTCAAACGAATACTGAGAGTTAAAAACGGTCTAAATTCTTTCATCTTTAATAAAATCATCAGTGTTGCTACTTTACCAGGTGTAACAAGTTTAACATCCAGGCATCCATGAAAACAGAATTTATTAAATTTAACAGAGTTACAAGTTAACAGGAAGTTAGCTCGCTAGTTTACACCTAAACATGACATACCGATCTGACAGAGATTTTTGAAAGTAATTAAAACGTACAGCTCTGCTATCACTTCCAACATAAATGAAGACAGAAACACTAAACAGCAGTGGCGTTTGCAGGGTTACTGAAGTTGGGCTAGCTGGTATATAATGTTGTGCTACGTGATTGTTAGCCACACAGCTATGTTAGCATAACATTAGCACAGTGAAGCTGGAGGATGAACGCCAACTTTTTTTCCACTCGATAAAAGTTAACGTGAGGGATTCTGGTGGTTAGGGACAAATGCAATCGCATGGCAGGATGCTATACACGGGCCAAACTTCAGTCAGGAGAACAACTGAGATTATTCATCCACAATACAAGGTTAGTTATTAATATACTGCAACAACATGGGAATAGAACAGCTGCGAAAGAATTGAGCATTAATGAATCAATGTTACGGAAGTGGAGGAAGCGCAGTTTTTGGCTTTCCCCATATTTCAAAAGTGCTTCATCTCTTTGCTGTCGCCCGGCATAATTTGCAGATGATAATTTGCAGCCCATGAATTTAACCCTTTAAAACAGGTCGGAGCGGGCACGCTCTGTTTTGCGTAACTATTTTTAAATCCCGGTAGCTCTGCAACCACGTAAGCTAGAGCAATAATTTTTTTTGCATATGAAACCGGAGGAGTTGTACTTACATCTTATGTAAGCTTGTCCTAGGTCACGGTTTCCTTCCACATATAGCTTTGCAAAAACTGCATAAAAAGCACTTGCAGCAACAAAAACATAATATTCCAGAAACACGCTTTGCCGATCCGATCAGCTGTTCATAACACTTCCTACGTTGGAATAGACGTCAGCGCGAACTATCGCATGTCCGCCATTACCTGCCCGAAACCGGAAGTGACGTCATTTTCGCGGAAATGTAGTTTTTTTTACTATCAGGGCCTCATGAGCCTATACTGGTATTTTTAAAAGTTATCTTTGACTTTATGACTTTCTGTGTCGTTTCTGGGATGCTTAGAACTCATATTGCACTGCTGGAAATAGTTTATTTTGATGCACATGCTGTTTTTTTGAAAATTTGCATTATAATATTTATTTTCGTTTTTCCTGCAGTATATAAAAATTGGTGTATCTGAAAAATAAAACTATGAAGACACTCAAAATAAATTTCCTGTGGTGGGAAACTATTTTGTGCAACTTTTTTGTATTTACAGTTTTGAGGGATAAGCCTCTTAAATTTCTCTAACTAGAAATCTATGTTAAAAAAACAAAAACGATTTTCAATTTTTTTGTAGTTTATTGCACTTTTTTGCAATTTATGTAATTATTATGCACTTAATGCACACATATTATTAAAATTTGGGCTATAATGGTTGTATTGATGTATAGCAACTTGAAATGCTCCCAAAAATGGCACTACAGCATGTAAAAATATAATATAAGGTCTGGCGGCCTTGGTTCTATGGTAGGTCTTAAAGGGTTAATGGTTGTAGCCGCTGCGATGCTTTCGACCAAAACAGGCGCAGCTTGATGACATCATCAACATGCGCTATCGCGATAGAGCGGTATAGTCAAAATCTCTATCATTGGCCAAATTTATATCGTTTCTATCGTATATCGTTTCTATCGCCCAACCCTATGAAACGGATGAACCAGAATTGGTTTGTAAAAATGGTGCAACTTCAGTGATGATGAACTGGTTTGTCGTTTATCTGTCAGATACCCACCAAAGCACATTTTTTTGTAGAACATGCAAGCGGGCCATCGTTATGAACGTATTTCTCAGACTAAGGTGCTCGTAAATCTGGGAGTAATCTGGGTCCAAAACTCTGTCCGCTTCAGGTTCCAAAGTCAAATGATGGCACACTGAGAGTTAAAAACTGTCTAAATTTTTTCATCTTTAATAGAATGATGAGCATTGCTACTTTACTAGGTGTAACAATTAAGTTTAACATCCAGGCATCCATGAAAACAGAATTTATTACAATTAATGGAATAAGAAGTTAGCAGGAAGTTAGCGAAAGTTAGCTCGCTAGATTCGCTAGTTACCTAAGCGTGATATAGCATATAGACAGAGATTTCTGAAAAAATTGAAGCATACAGCTCTGCTATCACTTCCAACATAAATGAAGACAGAAAACTAAATAGCAGTGACGTTTGTCGTTGCCTGCTTCACCTGCAGGCAACGACAAGATGGACACGGCAAATCTAAGTTAACGAGTTACCGCACATCGCCCCGTGCGTGGGGCTGGACAGCGTCAACGTGTTAACGAGCTAACTGGGATAATGACCTAACCACGCTAACGCCATGCAGCCCACAGGGGCTGCATGGCCTAAAATCCTTTCATTTTCTGAAAAGTTGACAGTGCGCTGTATGAATTCTGGTTATGCTTGATGACCGCGAACCGCTTTTATGTGGTACACGGCGCTCAGCAATCTGTCAAAAATGTTTTTGTAAGACTTTGGTAAGCTACGGAGCTGTAGCGCTTGACGGATTGTCGGAGCATTACAGCTACCGAGGAGCCTCGCGGAGTGATACGTACTGTGCTTCAACGTAATATTACCGTATTGTGTGTGTATAAGGACCAAAAATGGCAAAATGTTAACAGACATGGTTACGAAGCAGATGTCAAACTCAAGGCTGTCAGTCACGCAGTAGAAGTTGGGAATAGAGCAGCTGTGAAATCTGTCTCTTTGTTATTATGCTCAGCGTCTTTTAGTTTCCATTTTGACTA